>NC_041380.1:121395594-121433262 GCF_002162155.2 Triticum dicoccoides | reverse complement strand
GGGGGGCTAGAGGGATGGCCTGTGCGGCGGCGGACCGGCGGTGGGGAGTGGTTTCGGGGAGGGCGGGCCGGCCGCGGGCGGTGGGGGCTGGCGGTTCGGCCGGTGGTGGCTGGTGGCTCAGGGGGGTGGAGTTTTGATGATAAACTGGAGGCCCTTGATTTCGTATCCAACGGCTGGAAAATCTAATGACCAGTGATGAAAAAGTCAGTCGACTGACGTGTAGCCTCACCCCGCACGTACACATGCACGCACGCAAGACACGCACACATGTAGGCATGCAACACTAACACGTACACACACACGCATGCTGGCGTGCAACACTGACACATACACATGCACGCATGAACACACGCATGTACGCACCCATGCATGCAACACTGAAACGTACCCTTGCACGCACGCAACACTCGCACGCCTGCATGCACACAGCACATGACGCAAGACATGCGCTCAACCTATACGTGCATGCACCCTTTGTTAAGGACATGGATTGTTACGGGTATTAATCAATCTTATCTGTGATAAGCAGAACATTGATGTTTGCAGCGGTCTTTATGAATCACAACGTATCGAACAGGCTATCAACATAGTAGGCTTATCTACATGAAAAAGATGATGTCACACTCAATGAACAATCATCAGTTTATGAAATGCCCGCTTCTGACCACCCTGGCCCACCAAAGGTTCCTCTGCTATGCGCTGCCTGCGTTGGGTCACTGACATGCAGGCCATGCACCCAAAGAGCCCACACGTCAGTGGAAGAACGGCGCGGTGTCCTAGGTCAGAGTCGAGGGCGCCACTCGCGGCACACCCGGCTGAACACACCTCCGTGCCGCATTCAAACGCCTCCATGAAACCCGCCCGTGTGGAAGCCGAGAAACCCACTCTGGACACACGTCTGTTCAAGACGGGCCGGCGTTAAACGCAACGCCGACCGAGCTCCTCCCGTCCATCGTCTATTTAATCTCCTATTTAAACGAGGCCAAACGCCAGCCAAGAATCGCACACCTCCGCCGCTCCCCTATCTCCTCAACTATTTTGTCCACTCTTACAATGGCTTACGAAGAGTAGTTATTCCGCAGCCAAGCCGGCTGGGTAGCCCGCCGGATATGAGCTATGCAGCTCGCTGATCCACCTCCCTCCCCTCGCCCGAGGGAGCCAGTTGCTGCCCCAAGCCGGCGCGTGGTTCAGCAACTAGCCGCTCCAGGCCAGCTCGATGAGGAGCGGCGCACGGGCGTTGTTGCTGCCGTCCACGCCGCCACCACGTACCACGTCTCCCATTTCTGTGGCCGAGACTCCCATGCCGGCGGCCGCGCCATGCAAGCAGCGACAGAAGTCGGGTGCACGGAGAGCGACGAGTCGGTGTCCAGCGCCTCCACGACTGCCGCCATCATCAAGGAGAAGTAGAACACAGGAGGCCGCCGCCGCTTGGGTCCCATGAAGGCCACCGGCGTACACAGCAGGTGTCTTGCCGGATCCTTTTGTTGCGAGGACCTTCGTCGACCCCGCATGGGCTCCACGGAAGAGGGGAATGTTAGGATGAACTCGAGCCGGTGCCGGCCATGGCGAAGTAGTGGCCGGTGATGAACTCAAAACGGTGCCGGCCACCCGCATCTTCGGCACCAGCCAATGATATCAGTTGGCCAGTGGGGAAGTGAGCCGTCCTTTGCGCTGAAGCATATACCTCTGGGGCTCCTGACAGTCCGGTGATCGTGCTGCCGGACATGAGGAACACAAATCGATCGGCGGGCGACCATTTAGGCCAGGTATTATATACCTGTACTGTCCAAAACTAGCACCGCGTAGTTCATTTGAATGTAATGAAATCCATCATGTTTGTGTGAAAATCCGGTATTTTATATGATTTCTGTCATTGTTTATATGAAATATCAGTTTGTCTACGTGTTTGCGTGAATTTCGTCCAGTTGGTTGAGTTGCTGTCATAATGTGTGCGGCTACGGTTGGATGGCGTAATTTGTGGGTCGCCGGTCGGTCTGCGGGCGACTCGGGTGGCTTTGTGGGACAAAAAAACACAGCTCGTGCGAGCCCGTCTCCAACGTGCGCGCTGGAGGATGCATGACAGCATGAGCACCCGAGCCATTCCTCGTTCATCGATGGCAAAGGAACAGGTGGACAAAAGGGTCGCCAATATTTTGGCTACCCCGGGCAAGATCCAAACAGCCCCTCCCAACAGATTCAAATCCCTCGTTCGCCGTGGAATTTTGCCATGTGTTGTTTTCATGGACTAGTAAGATGCCCGTGCATTGCACGGAACATCAAGATGTATTTTTTTACAAACTCCCGCATGCATGCAAGGGATAATTAATGTCCTCCTTTGCTAGTACCACGAGGCAAACACCATTAATATTGCATCAATTAGTGTTAGTGGCCTTGTATATCTGCAAATTATAATTTTGATAGTGGCCCCTTGTATATAAAAATGGAGGGAGAAAGATGAGATATAAGGTGAGGAGGAGTGGGGCGTGGTGGTGACTGGTGGTTGGACTGGGCGGAGGCATGGGGATGGACGACGCATTATGTCTAGGTTTGTATCTCTCTCACACACACCCACGTAGGTGGGGGACGTGCACGAAGAGAAGAGGTGCACGCATGGCGCACGTACTCCCGTCTCTTTCCCAACCACACCCATGCGGGTACACGGTGGAGCTCATTTCTGTATGAAAAAGGCAGCCCATGTGGTAATTTGGCATGTGTACTGGTTGTCCACTTGGTGGAGGGAGGATCGTCTACCACGGGTGAACAAACAAATTGTGACTTGGCGCGTTATGTTAAATTAAAAAAAGAAGCACACCATGTGGGGCCAACCTTAGAGGCAAGGCTCTATACACTGGAGTACTTTTGATGTGTCCCGTCAACTCGTAGAACGAGGAGAAGCTTGCTTAGTACGCCGTCTCCCCCGCCCACGGGCGCGGTGGCTCGCAGGATGAGGTGAAGCTTGCTTACGAGTAGTAGTAGTAGTAGTAGTAGTAGTAGTAGTAGTAGTAGTAGTAGTAGTAGTAGTAGTGTGCGCCTTTACGCCCGCTCCCTCGCCCACGCGCGTGGTGGCTCGCAGCACGAGGAGAAAATTTTACTACTCCCTTCGTTTAATCCTCGTCCCTACTACATACTTTGGTTAGTACTCCCTCCATTTACTTATACAAGGCCACTATAAAAAATACATTTTGCATCTATACAAGGCCACAAATAGTAACCGAGACAAAAGTTACTACTCCCCCCTTTCCAGTTTATGGCTCAATTTCAAAATCTCTCCGACCAAGGTAGACGGTGAGTGGTCGAATTAATTTGGTAGTTTGCATAAGTAATTAGTACGCTCGTTTTTCTCAAGAAGTTATATTTACCGAGGCATTAATTAGAACGAATGCATGAATGACCACTAAATTTCCATGAACTTGTACATGCATTGGTTAGTTTCCTCTTGACACTGCTTGCGTCGGGTGATCTAACACACCTCGAAATCCAACATGTAATGGTACTACTACTAGTATAGTGGAATTGAGACTTATCAAACGGAAAAATGAATTTTTTTAGATGAGCCCTATAAACCCTAGTGGGTACGTACTCCGTAAAAACAGTTTTTTCCAAAACTAAGCCGCTCCCTTTCATGAATTCTGTACTATACTCCTCCGTCGACGCTCCCTTTCATGAATTATGTACTTCCTATCACCGACATGTGGGACATATACCAACCGGGTCAACGTGTCAAGCACCAAATAACAGTGCAGAACAGCAGGGGGGCGCACCCCACTCGTACCAGCCCAGTAGTAGTAATGAGCAATGAGACGTCAAATCACAATGTCGCACCTTCCCAGACGGACGAAGCAACCATTGTTTCGCACTTCGGTTCGCCATCGTCTCAAACCACGTAGTATTGCTTCTGCCTCAAGAGGGACACGCGCATCGCCTTGGTACATCATGACACGTGGGACCGCATGACAGGCCATGCTCCCCCGTCGATCGCTCGGTAAAATCACCTCATTTTTACTATACTTCCTCCGTATCGGTTTACTACATGGCATACACGTCGTTCTAGGTTGAGAATTTAACTGGCTATATATGTGATGAACAGTACTCTGGCCTTTTAAAAAATGTATACTTATGTACAATAGTACTATCGATGGATTGCGCCATGAAGCAAAAATTGAAATTAAAAAAAAGGTGGTACATATAGAGAGCGCTCGTCGCCAAATTATGCATATAGTACTATTAAAAAAGCTAGTACATGCTTAGTTGGGGTGCTAAATTCTATTAAATAAATACTAGTAGTATGTACATACTGAAAAGTTAAAGTAACAAGAAGAAACATAATATAGTTCTGCTGGGGGCTCAGCACAACACACGCCTCAAATTAAACCAAGAACACATGAAATTAAACTATGCAACTAATCCGGTAGACACTGCATTAGAAGTTTAGAACCACCATGAGCAACGACACTGCCACCTTACTCAGAGTCCTCGTCCTCGTCCACGTCCTCGACTTCGTCCTTCTCCCTCTCCCTCTTGGCCGATACTTCTTTGCTTGAACCGCACACTTGGCTGTTGCTCTTCATCCAACCCTTGTAGATATTGAAACAAAGGTAGCCATCCATAGCAGCATTGTGGATGTGGTCTATATCTAGTACATTCCGCTGCCATGCATGACGATGAAACATGTGATGAGGTTTCTTCAGTTTACGGTACGAAGGATGAACCATGGCTCCTGCCAGGGTCAGCATTGAAGGTTGACGAGAGGGCACTAGCCGATTCTTCTGGAGGTCGAAGGGGTTGCCTACAATGAGGCCTATCCGACCCAGGACTTCTTTGTCGTTCTTAAAGTCTACAGTAACGAATTTCACTGTTTTGTCCTTGAGGAAGTCCTTAAAATCCTGGCACTCAACATCGGCATGGCATATGTGGTAGACCAAGAAAACATTATGTACGCAAACCTGGATCACGGCGGGCTTCTTCCTCTCTTCGTCCTTTAGATCCTTCTCTGGTCCCAGGACTGTGGTGTACTCAACATCTAGCCCAGCGACCCACTCATCATCTGAGTTTTCGAACATGCATCTGAAGCGAGAAAGGCATCCTTTCACCATCATGGAAGAACGGGTGTAGATGACGTCGAACTCATCGCCGATGATGGTTCTAACCTTGTACTCACCGCTGATCGTGGAGATTTGGGAGGAGGGTTAGGATTAGTGGAACTGCCGTAATGTGAATGGACGGGACGACTAGGAGCAAACCGCCGTAGTATTGAAGGACGTGCGGGGATGAGTAGGAGCGAACTGCCAGCGTGCGAATGGCAGGGTAGTGGCTTTCCATTCTCCCATGATACGGGCTTCCGAGAGCCCTTGGATCTGAGATCGAACGGTTGCATGGCATGATTCTAGACCTATGGGTGAATATCCTATCCTGGTGGGTTATTCTGCAAATTTTCAGCAACTTAGCATGCAACCGTTTGATCTCAGATCCAAGGGCTGCCAGCAGCCCGTATCATGGTCACGCCTACCACGGCCGTCGCGTCGCTCGCGCGGTCGCACCCTTGGAGATTTAACATGGTGCGTTAGGCTATCTGATGTTGGCATGTCATACATAGTCATCACTTAGTCACTCATACTACAACAAGGTTGGCTATAAGTGTATTTTTTTACTCCTCTCTATCTCTTTCTTTGTAATGGAGGTGGTCGGGAATCGGGAGACTCACGCCGGTCGTAGCACCGCAGTTAAAATGATAATGGCAAGTCAAATCACGGGCCCCACCTGTCCAACAGTAACTCACTGTCAAATCACATAGCCCTACGTTTGCAGCAACCTACTCCCTCGTCTTCTCGCGTCTCTGTCGAACCGACTAGGCGGAACTGCCCCGCCTACCGTGCAGGAAAAGCCCCGCGCTCGACTTTTAAATACAACTACATCCGCTTAAGAATCCAATGATATACTTTTTGTGACATAGTAACTCATATTTAGTCAGTCAAATGGATGACCTCGAACTACGTGCAGGCCCTATAAGCCAAGACACCTAAAAATAAAAAAACCGAGACGGAGAGGGTAGTTCAGCACGTATCTTTTTAGATCAATATAGTCGGGATTCACCAAGGAGCAAAACCAAGTGGTAGGCTGCTCCTATCGTGTTGGTATAGCAACTCAAGCAGGGTCAGTCCGCACACGAAATGGTGACACACTTAACAGGACCCCTTTGGCCGACATGTGGCTCATCCACCGTCTTGTTCCGTGAGCAATGCACCAAATTACAGTTCGGAGCAGCGGTTGGAATTGGAGGCACCCTGGTCGTAGCGCCGCAGTAGTAGAAAATGAGCGATGAGGGGTCAAATCACAAAGCCCCACCTTTCCCGCATTAAGCTGGATGGACGAAGCAACCATCATTTCACCCTAGGGTGCAAGAGCATAAAGAAAAGAGAAAACAATGATGCGTGCTACAGCTACCTAGGGCACCCTAGGGTAGGGGTCTCCACTACAGATCCTTTTTTTGAAAGCGCCTCCACTACAAATCGGTTTCTCCCTCATCCTCTTGAAGAACACCGATGATGAGTGCGGCGGTAGGGTTTGTAGGAGTACTATGGCGTGCGGGGACACGTCGTAGTAAACGGATTCGAGTCGACGCCTTAAATATGTGTGGGCTGCTTGGTTTTACGGGAACGAGGCAACATTTTGGGTTCAGGGACCAGTGGAGATATAGTACATACAAAAAATTGTGGATGTAGGTTCGATCGAAAGGCAATGATGCATGGGCCCTGCATTTTGATATACCCGAGGCCGCATGAAATTTTGTACTCTACTCAAAACTTGTAAGGTACACATGTATTGAATGCATGAGATTTCGAAACCATATTATGAATAAATACACACTATAGCATGTAAAGCTTTGAGTCATATATGCATGATGTAGATGTTCGTTTAGTTCTTATAGTTCATCTCATTCGAAATCAATTAGTTTTATAAAAATGTTAAGATTCATGGGGTTGTGCATTGTAAATCATAAAGTAAAAAACAAATAATGGCAATTCATTTAGAAAAAATAATCAATTATGATGCAGAAGATTCTAGAACAAAGGAGAAGTGCTTGTGTTTTGAGGTTTGTGCATTATGCTTAAGTTCAACCATGGAGTCTTCTAAATTGTACATGTGGCAGATCTGGTGGAATGTTGATGATATCCAACGGCCAGTAGTGCTCGGATTTTCCTATCTCTGCACTGTCGCGTTAGCTTCATCCAGCGACCATCTTTCAAAGTTATTGGCACACTATATAGTTCTTGTGCCATAGTTGCATGTTTTGGAAAAAAGCTACTAGAGGGTTGTACTATCTATTTAGGAATAGAAGATTTATACATGGAAGTTGTAGGGAAAGAGATGACATGGAGCATCTCAATTCCTATGAGTAGGGATTGGAAAAGAGATGTCATTTGGTTCACATCATAGGAACTTTTCTACTGAATCTAGAGATGACGTGTATCTCAATTCCTATGAGGAGGGATTAGAAAAGAGATGTAATTTGGTTCATATCATAGGAACTTTTCTATTGAATATACGCTAATGTTTATTTTCCCTTGAAATTAAGGGAGTATAGGAATCCATTCATATGAACCAAGTGGCTCTAAAGCTATAGAAATGATATCATGTTTATTTCCTTTGAAATGTGGAGTATATGAATCTATTCCCGTGAACCAATTGGCTCTAAAGGAAAAATCCTATAAAAATCATATCATATAGAGTTCCTATGATATTCCTCGACACTAAAGGATGCTTGAAATTGCTGCGGGTGATACAATGGTCTTTCTTTGTAGACTCCTCACCCATCTTTATAGTTACCTCTCGAAGATGAATGAAATGATATATACTCCCTCCATTCCGAATTACTTGTCGCAGGTATGGATGTATCTAGATGTATTTTAGTTCTAGATACATCCATTTCTTCGATGAGTAATTTGGAACGGAGGGAGTACATGGTATTCTACATGTGCAATTTGGTACACGAAAACTCAGTAAAAGTTTGCAAGGTTCGAATTTTCAATAAAGCTATATGCACTGCATTTTGGAACAGAGGGAGCATACGGTAGTTGCTAACACTCATGTGGAAGATTTGTGTGTAGGAGGAGTGGCTGTTCTATTAAATGACATGGCAAAACTAACACTGTCGGATGGCGATCTAATGGTTCTTACAGCGTTCGTCAGGAAAAGGCCTACGGCGAACGTTTGTCGGATAATGATTTACAGACACATGCATTGCATTGATACGTGCCTCCTCTCTCTCTCATGCACACGCACCCTCACGAGTCACGACTCTCCCGAGTCCTCTCGCAGACTCGCACGTCGCACCCACCGTCTATCTGCAGGTAGACGTCACGCACATATGTGCTCTTCACACCCTACCCTCAGAACTTCTAAAAATCAAAAGACGGCACGCACATTTTATTTTAGCTCACACGTCACACAATTATACTATTACTCTTGCAGCGAACGTTCTTTCGGCATAGTATATTGTACTCTCACGAAGAGAAGTGGTGCTCGCACGCACTAGTTCTCTCACACCCACTCACGGGTACACATAGGAGCGCATTTTTTTGAAGCTGGTACAACAAAATCACTCCACTATATATAAAAGCAGGAGCCTTAGCGCTTGCTTTACTAGGGTTCCTCTCATTCACTCTCTCATGCTCTCAGGATCTAAGCAACACATAGGTGGCCACACTCTCTCTCAGCTCACGGCTGGTCACAAATCCGGCCGGACAACCTCGGCCGGGGCAGGGGTGTAGGTGCATCGTTCATGCTGTCGTCGGTAGCGAGGGAGGAGACCAACGACTGCCCGCGCGTCCCGATCGGTGGCCGTGTCGTTCTCTCCGAGAGAGCGCCGGATCGGGAGGGCCTCCGACCCCTTCTTCCTCCCCGCGGTATTGTTTTTTTAAACTGATGACAGTGAGATTCTCTCACTGCCTTTATATAAAAAATATAAAGTTAGGGGGGTGGTTAGAGTGTCTAGCACTGTACAAATTACATGGAGGGGTGAGAGGGGGGGGGGGTTAGCTAAACAACCAAACAAAACAGAAAATCAAAGCAAGTTGACTATTGAAAGAATGTAAGGGCCTTGCTCCTGCTTTGATCTATGAACCAGCATAGCAAAGTCCTTCTTGAATCTATTCCTCCAAGAAACAAAAGAAGGTTGAATCCCTCTGAAGTGCTTATCATTCCTCTCCTTCCAGACCCCCCATGCAACCACTGCAAAGACTTCTAAAAACATCGGCCTTGCCCACCTGTTCTTGCCCTCATGCACCATTTTAATCCAGTCAGTGTCATTTGGCCAATGTATCCCCAACATAGCCCAGCATCTCTGACTGAAAGGGCAAGTGAAGAAGAGATGAACAATGTCTTCCTCGGGCGGGTGGTTGCAGAGACGGTAGGTATAGTTGTCATTATGGATTCTAAAATGCCTTCTCCGAAGCATATTCCTGGTGTTCAATCTGTCAGCCAACAACAGCCACAAGAACACCTTCATTTGCATTGTGCACTTGGTTTTCCATATCCAGCCAAAGATCTCATCAACTTGTATTGATTAAAACAGTGGGCATAGTATTTGGAAGATCAAAAGTCTCCATCCCCCCAAACACAACACCACACATCCTTGTCACCAGTCATTGAGATTTCAAGGGTTTCTGACTACATTTCAACCACCTCATTCTTAGCCTCCAAAGATAGAGGCAAGTGGAACACCTCTCCCAGTCTCTCAGAAGACAGGAGATGCCCCACAGATATGTCTGGATCTCTAGCAAAGGAAAATGCTCTCGGGTATCTGTCTTGAAAAATATCTGTATTCCAATTGTCTTTCCAAAACAGGATCGTATCTCCAGCAAACACCTCTGATTTGGTGACCCCTCTGTATATATCAGATATTGACATGAGATCTCTCCACCAGAAGAATCCACATGGGTCAGAAGCATGCAGTATTTTACCCACATAGTAGGTATCCCAAACCAAATTGACCCATGGAACATCATGTTTATTATAAAACATGTGAAGTTGTTTCAACAACAGCCCCTGGTTTTGGGTCCTAAGATCAATGATCCCCAGACCTCCCTTACTTTTGGGTTTGCACACCATATCCCAGGCTGCCAATGAGCCGCCCTTAACCCCATCATCAGACTTCCTCACCCAAAGACATGATCTACGTAGTTTATCAAGGTGCTCAATGATTTTTGGGTTTATCTTGATGGAACACATGGCATAAATAGCCAAAGAGGTGACCACGGAGTTGAGCAGCGTTAGCTTGGAGCCATAGTCCAGAAGCGAGGCTGCAGCAGGCACCTTTCTCTGAACGGAGGAGACCAGTGGCATCAGGTCATTCACACTCGGGCGCGTGGTGCCCATGGGCAGGCCCAAGTACGTGAACGGCATGTTGCCAATAGAGCAGCCAAAAATTGTAGCAATTTCCCCCGCCAACACCGGATCAGAATTGATGGGGACTAGAGTCGACTTGTGAAAGTTTATTTTTAGGCCCACCGACTTCGCGTAGTCAACCAGGATAGATTTCAGAACTTGCGCTTACAAGATAGAGGCCGGGAACACAGCGATCGTGTCATCAGCATACTGAATTACAGGGTAATTACTGTCGGTAGTGGGGAGAGGTATCTGTAGCAATCCATTCCGACTGGCATCATTGATCGCTGACTGTAAAAGGTCCGCTGCAAGAACAAAGAACAATGGCGATAAAGGATCTCCCTGCCGGACCCCACAAAGACAATCAAATTGTTTCCTTGGGGTTCCATTAAGCAACACCGAAGAGCTACCAGAAGAGAAGATGCATTTGATCCATTCTAACCACTTCTCATTGAAGCCCATATGCTGCATGATCTCAATCATTGGTTCGTGCTGGATGGTATCGAAAGCCTTCGTGAAGTCGAGTTTCAGGATAAAACAGGCTCTTCCCGATGACTGGCATTGGTGGATGTATTCAAACGCCCAGGCCAGACAGTCCTGGATCGATCTTCCTTTCAGAAACCGTATTGATTTCGATGAATGATCTTGAGCACTAGTTTCTGCAAACGGTTAGCCAACAACTTAGTTATCAGTTTCAGACAACAATTGAGCAACATGATGGGCCTGAAATCATTAGCGGTCTCTGGCGACTGGGTTTTTGGGATGGGAGTTATGAAGCCCGAGTTCAGACTCCGGAGATCGATGACACCATCATAGAAATCGTTGCATAATCTATAGAAATCGTGTTTGATAATGTGCAAGCACAATTTCAGAAAACAACCGTTGAAGGCATCCGGGCCAGGTGCTCTATCCGATGGCATCTCTCTAACAAGTCTGTCAATCTCCTCGTGTGTGAAAGGCGTGGTTAGATCCTCAAGACCCTCCACCTTTTTAATGATTCTAGACAGATCAAACTTCATTTCATACTCTCCTTTCTTTCCCAATCTCTCCCTGTAGGTACTGAACAACTCTTTGGCTTTACCCAGATGATCTGTTACTACCGTGCCATCCTGAAGTTTCAGTGAAGCTATGGAATTCTTGCGATATTTTTCTGAAGCCACAGAATGAAAAAATTTGGTGTTGTCACCTCCGCAAGAAAACCATCGGACCGTGTACCTCTTTTTCCAATATTCTCGTTTATAGTCAAGGAGGGTAACTAGATGGTTTTTGAGAATTTCTCTAAAGTTTGCTTCCGGTACTGTGAGGGACCTTTTGTCTTTGATATTGTCAAGTTCCAAAAGATCCCAGTTGGAATTATGAATACACAGATTCAGCCGAGAGATCTGTTTACTCCAACGCTTAAGAGCGTACCTTAAGTTCTTAAATTTCTTGCACAAAAGTTGAGCCGAGTTCGGTGCAAAGCAATGTTTCTCCCAGGTGGACCGCACCATCTCAAAAAAAAAAACCGGATGAGAAATCCAGAAGTTTTCAAACCTAAACACCTTACTCTTAGGGACCGAGGATTCAATTGAAATCATACAAGGAGTATGATCAGACACTGGTTTGGGAAGGGGACCCATTACATAAAAAGACACATCCGTGACATTTTGGGCCGAACGAATTTTTTTTGTCATACATATGACACTTCTATGACGATAATTGTGACAAAACCCGGTATCATCATAGATGTGGTGGGCTCCTACTTCTATGACAAAAAATCATGACAGAAAATGAGCTTTTCGTCCTGGGCGGGCCGGAGACGCAGCTGCATGACATTCTTTGGTCCGTCCATGATGGAAAAAACCGTGGTAGAAGCGAGGGGGAGGAAAATTTCGGGGAGTTCCCGGTTACGGTGGGAGGTCGGCGGACGAGCGATGCGCGTTTCTCTCGTACACGTACGCGCGTGTGTGCGAGGCGTTGGCTCTAACTGAACCCGAGCGAGGCGTTGGGCTCTAACTGAACCCGAGCGATTGCACTGCAGGCTATGCATTACTGAACCCGAGCGATTGCACTGCAGGCTACGCGTTACTGAACCCGAGCGATCGATCGATGGCTGTTAACTGAACCCGATCGAGCGATTCCTTGGCTATTGCTGCTAACTGAAGCCGATCGATGGGATGAACAGTGAGCGTTGCGGGGGGAGGGGGCGTTGGATGAACAGTGAGTGGCGGTGTTGCCTCTGGATGAACAGGACCCTGTGGTGTGGTGGAGGGCTGGATGAACAGTAGACGATGGAGGGGTGCCCGTGGAGGGGTGGATGAACAGGACCCCGTGGTGTGGAGGGCAGGATGAACAGTAGACGGTGGAGGGGTGCCCGTGGAGGGGTTGTTGAACAGGACCCCGTGGTGTGGAGGGCTGGATGAACAGTAGACGATGGAGGGGTGGTTGAACAGTAGCCGGTGGAGTAGCGCACGGTGGAGGCTGGATGAACAGGAGGCCGTGGAGGCTGGAGGAGGTCGACGGTGGATGAACTGTAGCTCGTGGAGGCTGGAGGGGGTCGACGATGGAGATGAACAATATCCCGTGGAGTCCCGTTTTGCGGTACGCCACACCCCTCCCGATGAACATGACCCCCGTTTCGACCGTAGCGCTCCAACACAAGTCTGTTTCCTCCGTTTTGCGGTATGCCACACCCCTCCCGATCAACAGGACCCCCGTTTCGACCGTAGGAGGTCCGTTTCCTCTGTTTTGCGGTATGCCACACCCCTCCCGATCAACAGGACCCCCGTTTCGACCGTAGGAGGTCCGTTTCCTCCGTTTTGCGGTACGCCACACCCCTCCTGATCAACAGGACCCCCGTTTCGACCGTAGGAGGTCCGTTTCCTCCGTTGTGCAGTACGCCAGACCTCGTTTCCATCGCCTCTTCCATCCAATCCCTCCCGATGAATACGACCACGCATTCCGTTTCGACCCATGAACGCGACGACGACGCTGTTTCTCCGTTCCGACCCAGCCATGTACACGAGCCCTCGCCGTACGTATGCGCGAGTAGGCGTTAGAGACCCCGCCCGTATGTACACATACGTGGCCGTATTTTCTTTCTTGCACCCTGGCCGCTGTACGTATGTGTACATGCTACGTGCGCGCGTCTACTACGACACGTGCGCGCCTCTACTACGACACGTGCGCGCCTCTACATCCACCAGTATATATGTACATACACGTTCACGACCAGAATGACAATGCTACGTACGCTTCGACCAGGTGGGTCCCGACTATCAGGCTCTTCCTTGCGTGCGAAGGTGTAGCTGGTGGGTCCTAGTAGTCAGGGGGAAACGTTTTTTTCCGTGAAATACGGTGGCCCGTCTGGTGGGTCCCTGCTGTCAGGTGGAGGAATCATTAGTTTCCGCGTAATAAGGAGGCACTTCCTTGCTGCCGCCGTGGACCCAGCTGTCAGCCTCTCCACGTATAGTCCACGTCCGATGGAAGTCGTTCCTTGACGTCATTGACCACGCCTCGCCGAGAGCACCAGGGTGGTGGACGACGGCGAGGCCTAGGAAGGGGACGACGCGGAGCCTGTGAAGATGCGGTAGTGGATGCCCACGCGGAGAGGAGTATGAGGGTTCACTCGTTCGGCTGCGGTGTGAGGCTGCCGTCACTGCAGGGCCTGGCCAGCGGTGGGAATAGTAGGGGGCGGTGAGGCCTCCTCGGCAGCACAGCCGGCCACGGGAGGCAGGAGCAGCCGACATGACCGGCGCTGCTTTGGGCGGCTGGAGCAAGAAGACCAGAGGTTGAAGAAGCACTACGGTCGTTGGATGGACATCGTACGGTCACTAGAGCTAGAATCGTGCATATTGACTAAGTTGACAAAGCCCTCCGTCCCCGTCAACTTAGTAGGCCCACAAGTTAGCCTCCGAGCAAGGTGGTGAAGGAAATATGCCCTAGAGGCAATAATAAAGTTATTATTTATTTCCTTATAATCATGATAAATGTTTATTATTCATGCTAGAATTGTATTTACCGGAAACATAATACATGTGTGAATACATAGACAAACAGAGTGTCACTAGTATGCCTCTACTTGACTAGCTCGTTAATCAAAAGATGGTTATGTTTCCTAACCATGAACAATGAGTTGTTATTTGATTAACGAGGTCACATCATTAGTAGAATGATCTGATTGACATGACCCATTCCATTAGCTTAGCACCCGATCGTTTAGTATGTTGCTATTGCTTTCTTCATGACTTATACATGTTCCTATGACTATGAGATTATGCAACTCCCGTTTACCGGAGGAACACTTTGGGTACTACCAAACGTCACAACGTAACTGGGTGATTATAAAGGAGTACTACAGGTGTCTCCAATGGTCGATGTTGGGTTGGCGTATTTCGAGATTAGGATTTGTCACTCTGATTGTCGGAGAGGTATCTCTGGGCCCTCTCGGTAATACACATCACATAAAGCCTTGCAAGCATTACAACTAATATGTTAGTTGTGAGATGATGTATTACGGAACGAGTAAAGAGACTTGCCGGTAACGAGATTGAACTAGGTATTGGATACCGACGATCGAATCTCGGGCAAGTAACATACCGATGACAAAGGGAACAACGTATGTTGTTATGCGGTCTGACCGATAAAGATCTTCGTAGAATATGTAGGAGCCAATATGGGCATCCAGGTCCCGCTATTGGTTATTGACCGGAGACGTGTCTCGGTCATGTCTACATTGTTCTCGAACCCGTAGGGTCCGCACGCTTAAGGTTACGATGACAGTTATATTATGAGTTTATGCATTTTGATGTACCGAAGGTTGTTCGGAGTCCCGGATGTGATCACGGACATGACGAGGAGTCTCGAAATGCTCGAGACATAAAGATTGATATATTGGAAGTCTATGTTTGGACATCGGAAGTGTTCCGGGTGAAATCGGGATTTTACCGGGTTACCGGGAGGTTACCGGAACCCCCCCGGGAGCCATATGGGCCATCATGGGCCTTAGTGGAAAGGAGAAAGGGGCAGCCCAAGGGGGCTGCGCGCCTCCCCCCTTCCCCTAGTCCTAGTAGGACTAGGAGAGGTGGCCGGCCACCCCTCTCCCTCTTTCCCCCTTGGGAATCCTAGTTGGAATAGGATTGAGGGGGGAGTCCTACTCCCGGTAGGAGTAGGACTCCTCCTGCGCCACCTCCTCCTGGCCGGCGCCTCCTCCCCCCTTGGCTCCTTTATATACGGAGGCAGGGGCACCTCTAAACACACAAGTTGACACAAGTTGATCCACGTGATCGATTCCTTAGCCGTGTGCGGTGCCCCCTGCCACCATATTCCTCGATAATACTGTAGCGGAGTTTAGGCGAAGCCCTGCTGCTGTAGTTCATCAAGATCGTCACCACGCCGTCGTGCTGACGAAACTCTTCCCCGACACTTTGCTGGATCGGAGTCCGGGGATCGTCATCGAGCTGAACGTGTGCTCGAACTCGGAGGTGCCGTAGTTTCGGTGCTTGATCGGTTGGATCGTGAAGACGTACGACTACTTCCTCTACGTCGTGTCATCGCTTCCGCAGTTGGTCTACGTTGGGTACGTAGACAACACTCTCCTCTCGTTGCTATGCATCACATGATCCTGTGTGCGCGTAGGAATTTTTTTTGAAATTACTACGAAACCCAACAGTGGTATCAGAGCCTGGTTATTGATGTTGATGTTATATGCACGAGTAGAACACAAGTGAGTTGTGGACGATACAAGTCATACTGCCTACCAGCATGTCATATTTTGGTTCGGCGGTATTGTTGGACGAGACGACCCAGACCAACCTTACGCGTACGCTTACGCGAGACCGGTTCCCTCGACGTGCTTTGCACAGAGATGGCTTGCGGGCGACTGTCTCTCCAACTTTAGTTGAACCAAGTATGGCTACGCCCGGTCCTTGCGAAGGTTAAAACGGAGTCTATTTGACAAACTATCGTTGTGGTTTTGATGCGTAGGTGAGATTGGTTCTTACTTAAGCCCGTAGCAGCCACGTAAAAAATTGCAACAACAAAGTAGAGGACGTCTAACTTGTTTTTGCAGGGCATGTTGTGATGTGATATGGTCAAGGCATGATGCTGAATTTTATTGTATGAGATGATCATGTTTTGTAACCAAGTTATCGGCAACTGGCAGGAGCCGTATGGTTGTCGCTTTATTGTATGCAATGCAATCGCGATGTAATGCTTAACTTTATTACTAAACGGTAGTGATAGTCGTGAAAGCATAAGATTGGCGAGACGACAACGATGCTACGATGGAGATCAAGGTGTCGGGCCGGTGACGATGGTGATCATGACGGTGCTTCGGAGATGGAGATCACAAGCACGAGATGATGATGGCCATATCATATCACTTATATTGATTGCATGTGATGTTTATCTTTTTATGCATCTTATCTTGCTTTGATTGACGGTAGCATTATAAGATGATCTCTCATTAAATTATCAAGAAGTGTTCTCCCTGAGTATGCACCGTTGCCAAAGTTCGTCGTGCCCAGACACCACGTGATGATCGGGTGTGATAAGCTCTACGTCCATCTACAACGGGTGCAAGCCAGTTTTGCACACGCAGAATACTCAGGTTAAACTTGACGAGCCTAGCATATGCAGATATGGCCTCGGAACACGGAGACCGAAAGGTCGAGTGTGAATCATATAGTAGATATGATCAACATAACGATGTTCACCATTGAAAACTACTCCATCTCACGTGATGATCGGTCATGGTTTAGTTGATTTGGATCACGTAATCACTTAGAGGATTAGAGGGATGTCTATCTAAGTGGGAGTTCTTAAATAATATGATTAATTGAACTTAAATTTATCATGAACTTAGTACCTGATAGTATCTTGCTTGTTTATGTTGATTGTAGATAGATGGCTCGTGCTGTTGTTCCGTTGAATTTTAATGCGTTCCTTGAGAAAGCAAAGTTGAAAGATGATGGTAGCAATTACACGGACTGGGTCCGTAACTTGAGGATTATCCTCATTGCTGCACAGAAAAATTACGTCCTGGAAGCACCGCTGGGTGCCAGGCCTGCTGCTGGAGCAACACCAGATGTTATGAACGTCTGGCAGCGCAAAGCTGATGACTACTCGATAGTTCAGTGTGCCATGCTTTACGGCTTAGAATCGGGACTTCAACGACGTTTTGAACGTCATGGAGCATATGAGATGTTCCAGGAGTTGAAGTTAATATTTCAAGCAAATGCCCGAATTGAGAGATATGAAGTCTAATAAGTTCTATAGCTGCAAGATGGAGGAGAACAGTTCTGTCAGTGAGCATATACTCAAAATGTTTGGGTATAATAATCACTTGATTCAATTGGGAGTTAATCTTCCGGATGATTGCGTCATTGACAGAATTCTCCAATCACTGCCACCAAGCTACAAGAGCTTCGTGATGAACTATAATATGCAAGGGATGAACAAGACTATTCTCGAGCTCTTCGCAATGCTGAAAGCTGCGGAGGTAGAAATCAAGAAGGAGCATCAAGTGTTGATGGTTAACAAGACCACTAGTTTCAAGAAAAAGGGCAAAGGGAAGAAAAAGGGGAACTTCAAGAAGAACGGCAAGCAAGTTGCTGCTCAAGAGAAGAAACCCAAGTCTGGACCTAAGCCTGAAACTGAGTGCTTCTACTGCAAGCAGACTGGTCACTGGAAGCGGAACTGCCCCAAGTATTTGGCGGATAAGAAGGATGGCAAGGTGAACAAAGGTATATGTGATATACATGTTATTGATGTGTACCTTACTAGAGCTCGCAGTAGCACCTGGGTATTTGATACTGGTTCTGTTGCTAATATTTGCAACTCGAAACAGGGACTACAGAATAAGCGGGCACTGGCAAAGGACGAGGTGACGATGCGCGTGGGAAACGGTTCCAAAGTCGATGTGATCGCAGTCGGCACGCTACCTCTACATCTACCTTCGGGATTAATATTAGACCTAAGTAATTGTTATTTGGTGCCAGCGTTGAGCATGAACATTATATCTGGATCTTGTTTAATGCGAGACGGTTATTCATTTAAATCAGAGAATAATGGTTGTTCTATTTATACGAGTAATATCTTTTATGGTCATGCACCCTTGAAGAGTGGTCTATTTTTATTGAATCTCGATAGTAGTAATACACATATTCATAATGTTGAAGCCAAAAGATGCAGAGTTGATAATGAAAGTGCAACTTATTTGTGGCACTGTCGTTTAGGTCATATCGGTATAAAGCGCATGAAGAAACTCCATACCGATGGACTTTTGGAACCACTTGATTATGAATCACTTGGTACTTGCGAACCGTGCCTCTTGGGCAAGATGACTAAAACACTGTTCTCCGGTACTATGGAGAGAGCAACAGATTTGTTGGAAATCATACATACCGATGTATGTGGCCCGATGAATATTGAGGCTCGTGGCGGATATCGTTATTTTCTCACCTTCACAGATGATTTAAGCAGATATGGGTATATTTACTTAATGAAACATAAGTCTGAAACATTTGAAAAGTTCAAAGAATTTCAGAGTGAAGTTGAAAATCATCGTAACAAGAAAATAAAGTTTCTACGATCTGATCGTGGAGGAGAATATTTGAGTTACGAGTTTGGTGTACATTTGAAAAACTGTGGAATAGTTTCGCAACTCACGCCACCCGGAACACCACAGCGTAATGGTGTGTCCGAACGTCGTAATCGTACTTTACTAGATATGGTGCGATCTATGATGTCTCTTACTGATTTACCGCTATCATTTTGGGGATATGCTTTAGAGACGGCCGCATTCACGTTAAATAGGGCACCATCAAAATCCGTTGAGACGACGCCTTATGAACTGTGGTTTGGCAAGAAACCAAAGTTGTCGTTTCTTAAAGTTTGGGCTGCGATGCTTATGTGAAAAAGCTTCAACCTGATAAGCTCGAACCCAAATCGGAGAAATGTGTCTTCATAGGATACCCAAAGGAAACTGTTGGGTACACCTTCTATCACAGATCCGAAGGCAAAACATTCGTTGCTAAGAATGGATCATTTCTAGAGAAGGAGTTTCTCTCGAAAGAAGTGAGTGGGAGGAAAGTAGAACTTGACGAGGTAACTGTACCTGCTCCCTTACTGGAAAGTAGTTCATCACAGAAAACTGTTTCAGTGACACCTACACCAGTTAGTGAGGAAGCCAATGATAATGATCATGAAACTTCAGATCAAGATACTACTGAACCGCGTAGATCAACCAGAGTAAGATCCGCACCAGAGTGGTACGGTAATCCTGTTCTGGAGGTCATGCTACTAGATCATGATGAACCTACGAACTATAAAGAAGCGATGGTGAGCCCAGATTCCGTAAAGTGGCTTGAAGCCATGAAATCTGAGATGGGATCCATGTATGAGAACAAAGTATGGACTTTGGTTGACTTGCCCGATGATCGGCAAGCAATTGAGAATAAATGGATTTTTAAGAAGAAGACTGACGCTGATGGTAATGTTACTGTCTACAAAGCTCGACTTGTCGCAAAAGGTTTTCAGCAAGTTCAAGGAATTGACTACGATGAGACCTTCTCACCCGTAGCGATGCTTAAGTCCGTCCGAATCATGTTAGCAATTGCCGCATTTTATGATTATGAAATTTGGTAAATGGATGTCAAAAACTGCATTCCTGAATGGATTTCTGGAAGAAGAGTTGTATATGATGCAACCAGAAGGTTTTGTCGATCCAAAGGGAGCTAACAAAGTATGCAAGCTCCAGCGATCCATTTATGGACTGGTGCAAGCCTCTCGGAGTTGGAATAAACGTTTTGATAGTGTGATCAAAGCATTTGGTTTTATACAGACTTTCGGAGAAGCCTGTATTTACAAGAAAGTGAGTGGGAGCTCTGTAGCATTTCTGATATTATATGTGGATGACATATTACTGATTGGAAATGATATAGAATTTCTGGATAGCATAAAGGGATACTTGAATAAAAGTTTTTCAATGAAAGACCTCGGTGAAGCTGCTTACATATTAGGCATTAAGATCTATAGAGATAGATCAAGACGCTTAATTGGACTTTCACAAAGCACATACCTTGACAAAATTTTGAAGAAGTTCAAAATGGATCAAGCGAAGAAAGGGTTCTTGCCTGTGTTACAAGGTGTGAAATTGAGTAAGACTCAATGCCCGACCACTGCAGAAGATAGAGAGAATATGAAAGATGTTCCCTATGCATCAGCCATAGGCTCTATCATGTATGCAATGTTGTGTACCAGACCTGATGTGTGCCTTGCTATAAGTTTAGCAGGGAGGTACCAAAGTAATCCAGGAATGGATCACTGGACAGCGGTCAAGAACATCCTGAAATACCTGAAAAGGACTAAGGATATGTTTCTCGTATATGGAAGTGACAAAGAGCTCATCGTAAAAGGTTACGTTGATGCAAGCTTTGACACTGATCCGGACGATTCTAAATCGCAAACCGTATACGTGTTTACATTAAATGGTGGAGCTGTCAGTTGGTGCAGTTCTAAACAAAGCGTCGTAGCGGGATCTACATGTGAAGCGGAATACATAGCTGCTTCGGAAGCAGCAAATGAAGGAGTCTGGATGAAGGAGTTCATATCCGATCTAGGTGTCATACCTAGTGCATCGGGTCCAATGAAAATCTTTTGTGACAATACTGGTGCAATTGCCTTGGCAAAGGAATCCAGATTTCACAAAAGGACCAAACACATCAAGAGACGCTTCAACTCCATCCGGGATCTAGTCCAGGTGGGAGACATAGAGATATGCAAGATACATACGGATCTGAATGTTGCAGACCCGTTGACTAAGCCTCTTCCACGAGCAAAACATGATCAGCACCAAAGCTCCATGGGTGTTAGATTCATTACAGTGTAATCTAGATTATTGACTCTAGTGCAAGTGGGAGACTGAAGGAAATATGCCCTAGAGGCAATAATAAAGTTATTATTTATTTCCTTATAATCATGATAAATGTTTATTATTCATGCTAGAATTGTATTTACCGGAAACATAATACATGTGTGAATACATAGACAAACAGAGTGTCACTAGTATGCCTCTACTTGACTAGCTCGTTAATCAAAGATGGTTATGTTTCCTAACCATGAACAATGAGTTGTTATTTGATTAACGAGGTCACATCATTAGTAGAATGATCTGATTGACATGACCCATTCCATTAGCTTAGCACCCGATCGTTTAGTATGTTGCTATTGCTTTCTTCATGACTTATACATGTTCCTATGACTATGAGATTATGCAAATCCCGTTTACCGGAGGAACACTTTGGGTACTACCAAACGTCACAACGTAACTGGGTGATTATAAAGGAGTACTACAGGTGTCTCCAATGGTCGATGTTGGGTTGGCGTATTTCGAGATTAGGATTTGTCACTCCGATTGTCGGAGAGGTATCTCTGGGCCCTCTCGGTAATACACATCACATAAGCCTTGCAAGCATTACAACTAATATGTTAGTTGTGAGATGATGTATTACGGAACGAGTAAAGAGACTTGCCGGTAACGAGATTGAACTAGGTATTGGATACCGACGATCGAATCTCGGGCAAGTAACATACCGATGACAAAGGGAACAACGTATGTTGTTATGCGGTCTGACCGATAAAGATCTTCGTAGAATTTGTAGGAGCCAATATGGGCATCCAGGTCCCGCTATTGGTTATTGACCGGAGACGTGTCTCGGTCATGTCTACATTGTTCTCGAACCCGTAGGGTCCGCACGCTTAAGGTTACAATGACAGTTATATTATGAGTTTATGCATTTTGATGTACCGAAGGTTGTTCGGAGTCCCGGATGTGATCACGGACATGACGAGGAGTCTCGAAATGGTCGAGACATAAAGATTGATATATTGGAAGTCTATGTTTGGACATCGGAAGTGTTCCGGGTGAAATCGGGATTTTACCGGGTTACCGGGAGGTTACCGGAACCCCCCGGGAGCCATATGGGCCATCATGGGCCTTAGTGGAAAGGAGAAAGGGGCAGCCCAAGGGGGCTGCGCGCCTCCCCCCTTCCCCTAGTCCTAGTAGGACTAGGAGAGGTGGCCGGCCACCCCTCTCCCTCTTTCCCCCTTGGGAATCCTAGTTAGAATAGGATTGGGGGGGAGTCCTACTCCCGGTAGGAGTAGGACTCCTCCTGCGCCACCTCCTCCTGGCCGGCGCCTCCTCCCCCCTTGGCTCCTTTATATACGGAGGCAGGGGCACCTCTAAACACACAAGTTGACACAAGTTGACACAAGTTGACACAAGTTGACACAAGTTGACACAAGTTGACACAAGTTGACACAAGTTGACACAAGTTGACACAAGTTGACACAAGTTGATCCACGTGATCGATTCCTTAGCCGTGTGCGGTGCCCCCTGCCACCATATTCCTCGATAATACTGTAGCGGAGTTTAGGCGAAGCCCTGCTGCTGTAGTTCATCAAGATCGACACCACGCCGTCGAGCTGACGAAACTCTTCCCCGACACTTTGCTGGATCGGAGTCCGAGGATCGTCATCGAGCTGAACGTGTGCTCGAACTCGGAGGTGTCGTAGTTTCGGTGCTTGATCGGTTGGATCGTGAAGACGTACGACTACTTCCTCTACGTCGTGTCATCGCTTCCGCAGTCGGTCTGCGTTGGGTACGTAGACAACACTCTCCTCTCGTTGCTATGCATCACATGATCCTGTGTGCGCGTAGGAAATTTTTTGAAATTACTACGAAACCCTACAGGTGGGTCCCAGCTAGCCGGGGGAGTATTCATTTTTTTGTGCATAATAAGGAGGCACTTCCGGTGGGTCCGAGCTAACAGCGGGGGGAACGTTTTTTTCGTGAAATACGGTGGCCCGTCCGGTGGGTCCCAGCAGTCAGGGGGAAATGATTTTTTTCGCAAAATACTGGTGGCCCATCCGGTGGGTCCCTGCTGTCAGGTGGAGGAATAATTATTTTTTGCGTAATAAGGAGGCACTTCCTTGCGGCTGTCGTGGACCCAGCTGTCAGCCTCTCCACGTACAATATTATTCCGATGGAATTCGATCGTTGACCACATTGACCATGGCGCGCCGACAGCACCACGGCGGTGGACGACGGCGAGGCCTAGGAAGGGGACGACGTGGAGCCGGGGAAGATGCGGCAGTGGATGCCCACGCGGAGAGGAGTACGAGGGTTCACTGGTTCGGCTGCGCTGCCATCACCGCAAAATAACAGGGGGTGTGGGTGAGTGGAGTGGAGGGATGGCCTGGCCAGCGGTGGGAGTAGTATGGGGGCGGTGAGGCCTCCGCGGCAGCACAGCTGGCCACGGGAGGCAGGAGCAGGCGGCACGACCGGCGCTGGTTTGGGCGGCTGGAGCAAGAAGACCAGAGGTTGGAGAAGCACTACGGCCGTTGGATGGACATCGTACGGTCTGTCGAGCTAGAATCGTGCATATTGACTAAGTTGACAAAGCCCTTCGTCCCCGTCAACTTAGTAGGCCCACTATACTGGGTCCCAGCTAGCAGGGGGAGTATTCATTTTTTTGTGCGTAATAAGGAGGCACTTCCTTGCGTGCGAAGATATAGCTGGTGGGTCCGAGCTGTCAGCGACGGTAACATTTTTTTCGCGAAATACAGAGGCCGTTTCGGTGGGTCCCAGATGTCAGGTGGAGGAAATCATTATTTTGCACGTAATAAGGAGGCATTTCGTTGCGTGCGGCCGTGGACCCAGCTGTCAGCCTCTCCACGTACAGTCCACTTCAGATGCATGTCAGTCGTTGACCACGCTGACCACGCCACGCCGAGAGCACCAGGGCGGTGGACGATGGCGAGGCCTAGGAAGGGAACGACACGGAGGCAGGGAAGACTCGGCTGTTGTTTTTGTTTCCCACACGGAGGGGAGTACGACTATACGAGGGTTTACTGGTTCGTCCGCCATTGCCGGAGAATAACAGCATGTGTGGGTGAGTAGAGGGATGGCTAGGCCAACGATGGGAGTATGGTGGGGTGGTGAGGCCTGCGCGGTAGCACAGCCGGCCGCGGGGAGGAGGGAGCAGGCAGTCCCGCCGGTGCTTGTTTGAGCGGCTGGAGCAGGAAGAGCAGAGATTGAAGAAGCACGACGGCCGTTGGATGGACATGCAACAGTATACATGCCATCTGTGGTAAGCCTCAAATCTGTGGAAAATAGCATACAGCCCATCTGCCATTATTTCAAATAATTTACAGCCCATTTGCTAATTCTTACGGGTTTTTTGGAGCCCATATTCTTTATGTTAGCATTACAGCCCATATTGTGGCCACGGTTAAAAAATTATACGAAATTTTGCATATGTCGGTGCGGTCTGAACTGTTTTTAATCCTAAAATTTCGAGTCACATTCAGACTGATTTTAAAATAAATGTATATCAATATAAAATCCAATAAATTTTCCATGCATAAAAATCAATGCAATTTAAAATCTCGAAATGAAAAAAAGATATTTGAAAATAATTGCCGGTTTGATGTGTTTTAAAAATGTACAACCCATTTCTCATTACTGATAGGCCATTTTCTCGGCCAGCCAAATGAAGCTCTCCTCGTCTTGAAAGATTTGCGGCCCAACAGGCCTGATAAAGTGACTTACTTGACAAATCACAAAAAAACTGGGCTAGCCATTTTCAGAAAGAAAAAAAACTACTAGGCTGGTCTGTGGTAAACATAAAAGAAAAGGCTGTCTAGACATGCCAGAGTGTCCCGCACAGCCCAGTTGACACCCTGCTTCCGTCTCAAAAACAAATTAGATAAATGCCACTCCAATTATGGCGTTTTATAAAAATGCCACTGCAATTTCCAAACTTTGAAAAATGCCACTGCAATTTTTGCAAACTTTGAAAAACGCCACTGCAGTTTGCAAACTTTGAAAAACGCCACTGCAGTTTGCAAACTTTGGAAAACGCCACTCCAGACTTCGAAAAATGCCACTAGAAATGGCATGAAATGGCATTTTTCAAAGTTTGGAAATTGCAGTGGCATTTCTCGGATACATCAGATTTGGAGTGGCATTTATCAAATTAACCCAAAACAAAAATAACTGGGCGAGCTGCTGGGTCCCTGGTGTCAGCCGCTCGTTGTGCAATTCTCTCGTTTATTGACTACGTTGACAATGGCATGGGACCCAGACGTCAGAAATCCACTAGGAGGAGCCATTTTTTTATTGGCTTGAAATAAGGAGGCACTTGCTTGCGTACTGCCATGACCTTGGCGGGTCCCTGCTGTCATCCTCTCCACGTACAATCATCTCCTGATTGTGTACGCGTCAACTTGCTAGGCCCACAAGTCAGCCTCTAAACCGTGGAGGACAAATACAACCCATTTAAAAAAATAACAGCCCATTCCATACGTTCAAACGGAAAGTTCAACATTCAGACCAAAGTAACAGGTCTCATCCACATATAGAGTACTGAACTTCCACGTTGACAACCATCATAGCCAAGTTAACTATCTACTCCACTAACACTCTAGTAGTGTACAAGTACTAACTTACTCTTAGCTAACTAGACGATGCCGGCTGCCATCTGCTGTCCATGCTAAACGCCGGCACCGGCGTCCTCCGCCTCGCCTCGGACTTGCCAGAGGTACGATAGGAGGCACTTGCTTGCGTACGAGCTTGTCAGTTTCTTCAGAGGTAGGCATTTTTATTCAAAAAACTGCCACTTCGCATCTTGCGTCGCAAATAAAACTGCCAGGAGCACATTTGTAGGCTAGCTAGTGATCGATCAGTAACTTGTAAACACTGAGCAAACAGAAATAAGTAACTGTTAATGCATCTCAATAATTCATAGATCATATACAAATATGTAGCTCCAAAAGCAAAGATCAGCCACTTCGGATCTTGCGTCGCAACTAAAACTAACTAGTATGATTCCCATACATAAGATCAACATGTTAATGCATCTCAATGACTCACAGATCATATACAAATATGTAGCTCCAAAAGCAAAGATCTAGAAAAAACATCTATTCTTCCTACTAACATGGATGCTTCTATTGGCCAACATTTAGTACAGACTGAAAGAAATTTTTTTTGTGAAGTCTACAATTCCTCTTGCAAACATAAGTGGTTTCACCAATAGCTGGAACCATGAGAATGAACCAGACATGATGGAGGAACAAGCACTGCAATATGATTTGGTCTTCCCTCGATCACACTGCGAGACTATTTTCGGAATACAAACTTTAACTTAGGCAAAATGATGTCCATTGTATAATTAGACCAAAGCAATGAAGCACCTAGTGTTGGCCAATAAATAGTACAGTACTACTTTTCTGCAGTCCATGAAGTGACTATCCAATCTTTCTGTGTCTATTTTCAAATGGCACTGCATGCAGTGACTATACTATTCTCTTGTGCAGTTCAACCAAAATTGCGGGCACTTTGTTGGTTTGCCAAATAGCAACGGGCAAACATCTCTGTCTGCACAAATATCAAGCAGCTAGTAAACATATACCACACCTTGTATTTTTGGTTTAAACATGTCTCTTCCGCTTAGCATCTGTCATGTTCTGCACTAGACAATCTGATACAGTTATGTTTTGCCCTGGACAATTTCATACTGAATTGATTTGCTGGTTCAGAGCAGAAATATAGCGCCTATTCTTCATCAGACCAAGGATATCCATGTTCGCAGTGATGGAAGAGGTGAAATCGATACAACCGAAATTGAGCATCCAATCATTGAATCCTGTCCTGCACCTCCAATGTAGGTCCACCCTGCCAATAAATTCTCATGCAAACCACTAGTATTACTATCTAATGACAATACAAAAAGACTAGCAAGATAGTAGCAAACCATGTACTTTCGTAATGAACAGCTCATAGTGCCACCAATTGGATATTAAGGTTGGGAAAAACATGCTCCTAATGTTGAACCAGTTGGACTTTTTGTGCAGTTCCACTAAAATCGAGCATCCCTGTTTGCATAGATATTGAAAGTGTGATTACTCTAAAAGTGGCACTAGTTGAAGCATAGACTCACAAATATAAGCATTCCAATTTCTTAATGGGAAAAGGTAGCAAGACTGTTTCTAACCACCTGTTTGAAGGAATAAATAAAGCAACAACGGCTGATGTGAGGAAGGCATACATAGTTTTTCTGGAAAAGTGAGCCATTCCTGACCTTTCCTCTTCTTTTAAGCAAATTTTGTGCAGTTCTACTAAAATAAAATGCCATCACCGCCTTGACAATTCAGTGACACTGTACAAAAGGAAATGACTTAACATTACATCATGATGTCAGGTATGTAGTCGACAGGCATTAGAGACAAACATACAGACCTCCTCAAGAGAACAGTCGGAGGAGGAGGTGCCCACTCTTGACCTTTCCTCTTGTCTTCATAATTGTCTGTGCAGTTTAACCAAAATAAAATGACATCAGCGCCTTGGCATTTTGGTGACACTGTACAAAAAAATTAACTTATCTCATGAAAGTGAGGTATGTAATCTATAAGCATTAATAGTGCAAAAATCTGACGGGAGTAACAAGTTTCATCGTTGGTATACTGGCTGTGCAACAACATTAGAATGCCTTATAGCTGAAAAATCTTTAATACATCCACAATCAACAGCTAACCCTGAAATAATCCAGTGACATTAAATGGCATTGCTTAAATTTATGGGTGGCATTAGACTAAGAGCGGCATTAGTTAAATGTGGCATCACTTTAGCAGTAGCATTGCTTGACTTGACTGCTGGCGTTATACTAACAGCAAAAAAGTGGCAATAAGAGGATGGGAGGCACCAGTACGATGTACCTCACGGGCCCAGAGTGGTGAGGGAGGTATGGTTGCCCAGAGCAACAAATATCCAGGCAACATATGTGGATTACGGTCCCATTTTTGTTCTCTTTAGCCACCTTTTTCCTATGCGAGGACAACAAACCGATCGACCTGGTCATTCTCTATTGTGTTGTCATGCCTTCCTACCCTTCTTCAACCAAGAGACACGAGACTCATTCCTTAGCTACTGATTTTCCCCTTTTCAACCTAGATGCGGGTTCGATGCCTACTCTCTTGGACAGTACAGTCTCCCTTCCTTTCCTTATTCAACCCAGACATGGATTAGTCTGCATGAAGTAGGGTTTCCTTTAATAGTGCAAATTATGGTTTTCGTCTGCGTGGCCAGCAGAGTAGAGGATAGCAAATTGGGAAGATGGTGGAGTGGAAAAAGATCCACATGCAACGACGTAGCAGATGGGGCAATAGAACAAGGTTATGGCTCGAAAAGAGGTAGCATACATGAGGGTCGGCGGGAAGTGGCTTCGCTCGTGGTCTTCGTCCTCCGCACACACTATGGCAGTGAGCTTGGGGACAGAGGCCATCCCACGCGAGCGCTAGGTCTGAGAGGACGGCCTTGTCGTCAGTGCGTGACCTCGCTCGCTGACGACGAGTGCGTCAACGCTGCACATCCTTTTCTTCCCCGGTGTATCTGTGACCACCGGTGAGGAGGGAGAGAGGGGCCGTCTTTTTTAGATCTGGAGAGAGGGTGGTAGTGTGAGAAGCAAGTGGGCAGCCCTTAGCAAGAAATCGCTGAAGCTCCAGCCTATATATATATCTTTTTATACTACTAGTACTGGAGGTGGAGTAGTGGTAGAGTAGTTTATATTTTCTCTGCGTACAGTACCAGTTAGTCGTGCTTCAAAACTGATCGGCACGCCATTAAAAAAATAAAGGTCGATAAATAATGCGGCACCTCGGGCCAACGCGGCCAGATCGCATTTTGCACGAGAAATTACACACCATGTTTCGTTGACATGTGGTCCCATTCCAACATATCAGTGAGACGACTGCGAGTAGTAGGAGTATTTCCGAACAGACGTGTAGGCTGGGGCGCCTCTTCGTGAACCGTGGCAAACTCGCAACCGTCCACCGACTCTTCGCCTTTCCCTCTCGATTTGGAACTGCTGTCGCATGCTCTTCCTCTCCCTCCTCCATTTTCCTTCAGCCCTTCACCCTTTCTTCTGCCATTGTTCGATCGTCTTCTCCATGGAGGGAACAGGCTGGAAACGACCTCGTTATTCTTGCCCTGATCTGAAAGATGACGTGGTGGAGGAACTCATTGATCGATGCGACGTCATCACCTCGGCTAGCATGGCAAGTTCGTTCCAGCCCATTCTCGACTCAACTAATAACATCATTGCAAGGAACCCAAGGGTCAAGGAGTGGTTTGATATCCCCCATCTTCTTCGTCGTGACCCTGATGACTGGCGCCGGCACAATGGAGGCCTCGCCCTGTGCAAGTTGATGCTGCTTGATAATGATACGTGTGATGTTAAGATGCCATCGCTTGAGGGCAAGGCTTGGGCGGGTGCAAATGGAGATTGGGTTGTTTACATTGGGTACAACTGCGAGTGGGAACTTGTGAATGTGTACACTCATCACCGGGTTCCACTTCCAAAAATCTCAGCACACTGCCCAGAAGTTGAACACACCGGTAATGTACGCACGTTCAAATATGATCACTCATGGTGACTGTCGTCTACGGAAGATAGCAATTTGTCGAGTTCCCAACCGCTCTTGGAATTACAAAAACTATGATGTTGTTGCTATCTTCGACAAGCTTGTTGCCGTCCTTGATGGTTTCACTCGATGGATATTGCTCAAAAATTAGTTTCTGTACACGGATGACTACTGTGATGCAATTGAATACGAGAGCCTTGTGTTTGCTTCCACCACTCGTGGCATTGTTTTTGCATGGCATCCTCGTTGTTTCGGTACGTTTGTCTTCCACCGTAATTATAATTGTTTCATCCAGATGCATGCAGGTTAGCAAGTTTCCCTTTACTAATTAACCTTCTTCTTGTGTTTCCAAGGTCCTGTGAACATCCCACCACATATACTTGAAGATTTTTATAACCAAGGGGGAGATGACGATGGTGATGATCACGAGCATGAGGACGAGCAGCGCCGGTATACTCTGTGGCGCCTGACAACTAATTCCGATGGGTCACCTCTTCTTGTGTGTATACAACCCACTAATGATGTTACTGCTAAGGAAGCAGGTGTAGTCTCCCATGGTCGCACTCTCCGGACCTATTCCAACACCCGTTGCATGGTATTCGGGATGGATACTAGGGTGCTAGCGCCAACTCCTTCTCCCTAGCACAGAATTGATAGTCTTGGAGAAAACTCGCTCTTCGTTGGACAAAACTATCTGATGATGGTGAAAGGCGATCCAACTGCTGTTGACACATTTATGAGAAGCAACTGTGTCTATACCTTGGACATTTGGGTGGTTCCCTACCCTGGTACTGATATAGTAGGCTGCTTCAGCCTAGATGATCAGTCCTGCGTTGGTCTCTAGATCAACAACGGATGGCCCATCCCAGAGAATCACTTGTGGTTCAAAGCAAGCGTTTCCAACGCCGCAGAATGGTTGAGTTGAAGTTCATTTCATGGCTTGTTATTTGTTGTGTGGTGAAAACTTTAGTATTTATAATGTATCCTCATTGTCGATGTGGGTTGATGACCTATTGTACTATGTAATAAAATGATATGCCTGTGATAAACTTACTAAAATTATGAATGGCTTTCGAGTCGCTTCTCTGAGTGAGTGGTGCGACGAGGCAAAAAAATATTTTACGAATGCATAATTGTACGTGCATTGCAACAGGTTATCGGATGAGGCCAATCAACAATAGTAGTACACTATTTGTACTAGCTTCACATGCTTCGCGCGTCGGGTGGGTGTTTTTACTGTAGCCATATGTTAATGTGTTCGTTGTACGTAACCAGCACCTCGAATCCTCAATATACTAGTAGTATAGTATATAGTAGGAGTAAGTAGTAGGAGTAGTAGGGGTGGCATGGGCCAGAACAAGCATTCACATCCAGGAGTATGACACACGCCACCACCACGACATCCATCTGACACCATATTATTTTTTGGAGTCCGTGCGAGAGCAATCTCTTTAACCTCGTCGTTTCTCTAACTTCAGCCATCACGTGGCGGGTGAGGTGGGGGTTTGCCGATAGTCGGTTTCCTTAACTGCGGTCCCACTTGTAAGGCCAACTCCAATGCACGACCCCAAACAGACCTCCGTTTTGCATGAACTCCAACGATAATTTTGACTACTCCTGTAGTAAGTTGGATTAGTGCCTTCTCGATGCATTCATTGTTGATCTGCGGAGGCTCGATCTTGCATGCTTCTTTCTTCTTCGAGTGTAAAGAAGTAGATGTTGCTTCCTCGCATCTAGTCTCATGTCTAGCCTCTACTCTATACTAGCTAAAAGTGATAGAACATCTACTAAATTGCGCTCTATCAATATATGGATGTACTCTTCTTCCCAATACAAAAACTTGCATCCATTCTACTCCCTCCGTTGCACAATACTACATGCCTTCTATTTGTCAAAATATATATGTATCTAGACATGTCTTAGTATATAGGTACATCCATTTTTGGACAAATGGAAGTTAAGTATTTTGGAACGGAGGGAGTACACAATAAAAATTTTAAGTTAGCACAACTAGTCTAATCCGAGAGCAGAACCAAAGATTTGGTCGGGTTCTTCCTCCTTTTGCCGACACGTGGGACATCCAGCATCCAGGTCGTGTCATGAAAGAAAATAGAGTGGTAGTTGAAGCCACAAGATGTGCATCTTGGGTTAAACTGTAAATAGAATCTTACTACTCTTGAGTAACTCCAAAAGCGGCCACCGAAGATCTTTATTGGATTTGTTTTTCATCACCAGCACGTCGAGGTGAAAGATGTGCAGGTTCAGTGGGTCCTCTTGCGTTTTCACTGACATGTGGGGCCGCATGTGAGCAAACAGACGATGGGCTCCGTGCGTCCGCTGGCTGGCTGAGAAGAGAGATAGAGGAGGTCCGAGCACGGACTGCAGGAAATTTGTTCTACGTACCTCGATATAGGCTTGATATAGTGGGGTGGCATGGGCCAAAACTAGCATTCACGTCTAGCAGTACGACACACGCCACCCACACGACTCCCATCCGACACCAATTTTCTTGGAGTCCGTGCTACAGCCATCTCTTCTCCCTCCTGTCCTCTTTTCATAGCCATCGCGTGGTGGGTCTGGGTGGGGGTTTGCCGATAGTCGGTTTGCTCAACTGCGGTCCCACTTGTAAGTGAAAATGCAACACCACACGCATTCCTGCTTGAGCGGCGTGCCGGACCAACCGTGTGGGGGTGCGACGCGAACACGACAGGCTTTTCCTTTTGAACTCGTAACTTGTAAAATTTGGTTCTACTCCATGGCGCGATCGATAGATAGAAAATAATGATTTTGCCTAGAGTAATGAGAAGTTTGCTTCTGGCGCCGTTCATGCATGGAGGACGTACGAAAATTATGAAGTTGATGCGAAAGGTAAGATAATTACTGTAGTATCATATACTACTACATGGATTTGACGGAAGGATAAAAATACATACGGATCCATCAACGTGCAACGACATCCTCACGCCCTAGTGCGCCGGGTCACCAACCGATGTGTGAGGAGCAGCGGCATTGGTGGCGAGCTCAACGTGCTTCTGAACAGTGCCGTCCAAGGTTGCCCTACGCTCCAAGAAGGCCAGCGTCCTATCATCCTCCTCTTGCATGTACTAGTCCTTGTGGACGATTTGCTCGTAGACATGGGTGATTATGTCGATGGTGTCTTGCTGCGCCAGGCGCTGCGCGGCGAGCGCGACCTCGAGGTGGACATTCTCCAGCGCGGCGGCGGGCAGTCACAGGGCCACCAGTGCGTCGAAGAGGTTGTTACCATAGTGGCCGTTGAGGGTGGCGGGCATCGCAGAGCCTGGGCACATCGGCTGGAGGCTTACGTCAAAGTCGTCCGCAAGCTTCTTGACGACGGTGAACTTGTCGAGGAAACCGACGAGGACCTCGTCGAACAAGGATGCGAAGCTGTCGTCCAAGTGGCCCCTCGCCCTGGCGGCCTCAAGCAATACTACCTGCCGGGCCGCAGGCCGGCGTCATGGACCATCTGGCACAGCCGGCTGATGCTCGCGCTCATCGCCTCCATGGGTCTAGCGTAGCTTCTAGTCAACTGATCCTGTGATTCGAGGGATCACTCAGCCCTTGGTTAGCGTGCGTAGGATTTCGTACTACTCCTCGGCCCTCTACTGCACCTGCATTTGGCTGTATGATAGGTGGGCCAGCCACCCCCTGGGGCCACGTGTCATTCACCTCCTGACCCGTCTCTCACACGCACCCTGCTAGTGTATATACTCCCTCCTTTCCGGTTTATAGGGCTTATCTCAAAATTTTAGTTTTTCCATTTCATAAGGCTCAATTTGGTTGTTTTCCATCACATGTTCAGATTCCAAGGTGCATTAAATCATTTCATGCAAGTACTAAGAGAAAATTGACCAATGCATGTAATTTATGCATGCATGCATTGCAATTAATGCATTGGTAAACATACTTTTTTGAGGAAAACAAGAGCATTAATTGGGTGCTTTTGCAAACTACAAAAAGTATTCCACCACTCACCATCTACCTTGGTTGGTGAGAATTTTGAATTGAGCCTTATAAACCGGAAGGAGGGAGTATAGTGGTTTTCTTTTTCTCTCCATATCAACCATTTTATATTGCGTACGTGTCATTCAAGAGTGAAATGATGGTTGCTTCTTCTGACTAACTTACTGTGTGATTTGATTGCTCCTTAGTGGCCCCTAGACGTACTCCCCCTATGTGTATGCAACAGTCACACGTACACATGGACACAAAAACGCGTGCGACGCCCTAATGCATGCATGTCCAAGCACACGTCGAAACACACACGGTGATGCTCAAGTGCTCAACCTACACGTCCATGCACACACATACGCAGTCAGGGTGAGCTAGTGACCGTATGAACACCAGAATATATATATATATATATTGAGCGCAATGAGCGTATTATGAAGTCCACTAACCGTATTTTTACAAATATATAGTGACAGACAGTGTATTTATCTTGTTTGAAATTAAGCCATGTTAACCGGAGAGGAGGCAGCATGGACTAGCATTACTTTGTTGTGTCCCGTCAACTTGCCGAATGAGGAGAAGGTTGCAGGACGGGAGAATCTTGCGCGCGGTGGCTCGCAGGACAAGGAGAAACTTTTGACTAATGCAAGCTCTCCCTCGCTCAGACGGTGGACGTGCAATAGTTAATTCGGTGTCAGATTGCCAGAAGCATACTACACTATACTACTAGGAACCGGATGGAGGAGCGTCTGCACTCTTATTATAATTTTAAAATGTGATAAATCAATCTTCAACACATTTGGTTCTCTTCGAGGGTTCTCGCATGTGATAATGGAAGTTGATTGCATGGAACACTCGCCACAATTCTCGCTTAATTCTGGCTCATATCTTGTTACAAATAGTAGCGCTCAGTAATATTTCCTCTTTTTTTGTTATTTAGCATGTGAACAGGTCAGCAAACCTTGCAGCGCATCTTCGTGCGAACCGTGCTTGTTGCACTTTGAATGTGGCCGAGAGCTGGCTTGATGAAACACCTCGCTTCCTACTTCTTTTTTTGGCTTCCTAGTGACCAGTGTCTTGGCCGATCGTCCTAAGAATGCTTATATATGAATAAAGCTCTCTCATTTACCCGCAAAGAAGATTAATCCATATTAACCGAAAAGGAGGGAGTATGGACTAGCACTACTTTTTGGTGTCTCCCGTCAACTCGCAGAACGAGGAGAAGGTTGTAGGACAAGGTGAAGCTCGCTTACGCCTTTTGACTAATGCAACCTACCCTCGGTGGACATGCATCAGTCCATTCGGTGTCAGATTGTCAGAGGCATACACTATAGTACCCAACATGCGGAGTACCATCATTGTTCGACTTCACGAAGGGGCGAAGAGCCAAGCGCAGTACTAGTACGTGTACTTGGTTTTGCACCTTCATACTACTCCACCCACCGTCACAGTTTACAGGGCGCGCTTCATTATGATGCATTTCTCTCAATGCATTTCCACCACCAGAGAGACTTTAGACGCGTTTGGTTTAATGCTCAATTAATTAGGGCATGGTAACCGCAATCAAGTCCACAATTTTCTCTCCATGTACTGTACTACTACTGAGTGCATGCATGTGTGTACCCGGGGTGGAAGCACTGCATGCATGTGTGTACGCATTATTCCCTCTAGTAATAGACGCCGTGCTATAACTACCAATGCTATTTTTCAGGCCGATCGCTAGTCGCCTTGGTCCCACAAATTTCTTTTTCTTTTTTCTGAAGCACGCTGTATAAACAGTCACGGATGGAGTAGTATGAGCGGATTCAAAGAAGAGCATATTGATGGTTGCTTCTTCAGAGCAACTTACAGTGGGAAAGGTGGGGCTTATGATTTGACTGCTCATTACTCACTATTAATGTGGCGCAACGACCGGGCTGAGTCTCCCATGCGGTTGTGCACTACCCCCTCGGTTCTTAAATATACTCCGGAGTATTTGTCTTTCTAAAATATGTTGAGATCTCTGTTAAGACGAATAGAATATTTAGGAACGGAGGGAGTACACATACGAAGCAAAATGAGTGAATCTACACTCTAAAATATGCCCGTTTGAAATTTGTAAAAAGATAAATATTTAGGAACGAAGGAGTATAATTTCGTGCATGGCACATGGACCCGGATGATGAAGAGGCTTCTGGCAATGCTATCAAGCTTCCATCATTTGTTTACATAATTGACGTACTATACAAATAATTTTCCAGCGACATGAAATTGTACAATGGTGTGAGCTTTCAGCTTTTGTTTCGCGTGTCTTGCCATCAATGCTGTTTCGGAAACAATAAAAAACTAACTTCCTTGCTAATGCATGTCAATTATTAGCAGATCAGAGCTAATAATTACATCACAACTGAAGACAAAGTTGTGAGAAGGTGTTAAATTAAAATTGATCCATGCTTTCATTGGCAGCAACGTCCCCCCAGCTCTGTCTAAATCAACAAGGCATGTTGGCAAAAAAAGTAGTTGTCTGGAGCATGCAACATTCTGATCATTTTGTGCAGTTCCACTAAAATAGAGCTGAGCGTCCCTGTTCCAAAGATATCAAGTGTGATTACGATAATAGAGGATTGCTGATGAAACAATAAACACACAAATAGAAGCCGGCCACCTTTGCGGTCTCTCTTAAGACTAACTAGTTGGAGAAGATTAGGCTCGGAGTTGGGTGAGGAGGATAGAGCAAAACCAATCTCCCTTTGTGCAGTCGCACTAAAATGTAGAGACATTGCCCGTGTGCCATTTTAGTACTACTACACAAAACACTCTTAAGAAAAAAGTGATTTGTGCAGTTCACCAAAAGGTCGCAATAGCAACGAGGTGAAATGGTAGCCCTGTTTGCAAAAAAGAGGTAGAAAGGAAACAATTACTGGCCAATAACAGTTGATGACACATGCGACGACAAAAAAGAAGCATATTCCTTGTCCTAAGGGAAGATAACAACACGGTTGTGTTTGTCTAAAACGGTGTGAGGACGAGAATGCAATATGGAAAGTACGCCGGACGAGCTACGTTTTGGGCAAAGAACTATGGAAGATCCACATGCAGTGACGTGGAAAAACGGACAGTGGAGCAAGGCCGGAGGGGATACCTGGAGGTTGTCGGGATGTAACTAGGTGAGCGGCGGCGGGCAGAATCTGCGAGCAGGTGGCGTAGGCCCTGCCGCGTCGGAGCTTGGTCAGAGAGAACGGCGTGTACCGCAGATCGGGACGTGCTGCCTCGGCGACGTCGAACGGAGAAACGATGCACTTCCTTCCTTTCCCCCGGCGGACGGGATGTGGCCGAATCAGTGACCAATGGTGAGAGAGAGATGCCACCGCACTCCCTTTCCCCCGGCGGATGGGATGCGACCGGATCAGTGACCAACGGTGAGAGAGAGAGGCCACCGCACTCCCTTTCCCCCGGCGGACGGGATGCGGCCGGATCAGTGACCAACGGTGAGAGAGAGAGAGGCCACCGGAGCCTTGTGTGAGATACTCTGAAGAGCGGACTACCTTTTCCTCCATAAAAATCGTTTTATATTCTGTGTATGTGCCATTGAGCACTATAACTTTATTTAAAAATAACGCGGCAACGCGTCAAGTCGAACTTTGTTTCGTGCACGCGTGGTACACGACCTCCCTAGGTAAACAACTGCTACAGGCGTTCAAATTAGCACGTGGGCTGCCATTTCGTAAAGAAATGAGCTCCACCGTGTACCCGCGCGGGTGTGGCTGGGCACGAAGCATGAGTACGTGCACAGTGGACCTATTCTCTTCTTGTATACGTACACCACCTACGTGGGGTTGTGTGAGAGAGATACAAACCTAGAGAGATATAGTG
>NC_041380.1:121384721-121395250 GCF_002162155.2 Triticum dicoccoides | reverse complement strand
GGGGGGGGGTCAATCAAAAAATTTAACATATGCAATGTGTGTGAAATAGAGTCATGGATATAACATATATATAGAGGGGGCGATCCACGAGAAGAGAGTGGAGGTATCATCAGCTTGAGGTGTCTATAGAATCGAAGAGAGGGATGATGTGTGTGTGTGTGCACGCACGCACGATCGATAAATAGTGCCATCAAATTTGTGTGTGCCCACCTCAAAGATATAGAGTGGCTGGCCTACTGGAATGTGAGACGGGACATGTGCAGTTTGTCTCTGTGGCATGGATACCTACCTGCAACGCTCGACTATCGGTGTGTGGTGGGAGAAGAGGGAGGCCCAATGAACTATAGAGGTACAATGGCTGGTATATGTGTGGAGGAGGAGAGAGGCCTACCTCATGTATTAAGGAGATCGATCTGCCTCATGTATTAAGGGAGATCGATCGGCATCCATGCATATGTGCAGGAGATGAATAAGGTTGGGAGAGAGACAGAGCTAGAGTGTTGGAGGGGGTGGTAGTGGAGTTGCTTCTAACAAATGGTGGGATAGGCTTGCTAGACAAACGGAGGGCACGCCCGCAATATCAATAAGAGAGGAGATGGCTGCTTGTTGTCTATGCACGTGCATGTGAGAGACGGGTCAGGAGGCATGCACGAATGATGAGGGGGACTATGTGGCTGTGGTAAGCAGACGTAACTACATAGGAAGATCAATCGCCCTTTGTAAGAGACAGGAGAGACATAACTTGTGAGGTACGTTGATCGATGGGGGGGGGGTAGTTAAAGTCGATCTAGGTATATGTTGGGAGATCGATCGGTATACATGCATGTGTGTGTTAGAAGCAAATGAGGCACGAGGAGAAGGATAGAGAGAGAGGGATGCATGTAGGAGGTTGTACGAGAGGCATACTATATCGAGGGGGAGGAGTGTGTGAGTACGAGAACGATGAAAAGAGTGGTGGGAGTGAGGCATGGACGGTGACAAGAGAAGAGGGGAAGCTTGTGTTTGTGCTAGGCACACCTAGCTAGGGAGGCATATCGATCGATGTGTGCCGTAAAGAAGGAGCTGGGGGCCTACACACACCATGGGTGAACGACCTAAAGTGAAAACACGAATTTGCGCTATGGAGCTAGAGAATGCTGAGGGAGGGTCAGAGGGATGCGGGCGTGTGCATGCACAAGAGAAAGTTAGCGCTAGCTACAAAGAGAAGAGGGTTGTGTGGGTGTAAAAGACGAATAGAGATCATATATACTTCATTATAAAAGCCGAATTCGGATATTTGAAGAATTTATCATAGTGTTTAAAACCGACGGATGTGTGAATATATATAATGGTGATAAACATGGTGTGGTTATGAACATGGTATACTACATTTAATATATTTCATCTCTACTCTTATAAAAAACGGAGTTGTTGATGATGGTGTGCCTGCCATCCTGCATTATAGGCCGTCTGATTTATATCTGGCAGATAGCAAGCAAACTTTGATGGTTGAAGTTGGCAACAATCATGATTGTAGATTCTTATTGAAATAGAGAAACGAATTCAAATTTAGTTCGAATTGCAGCGGTAGTATGGACATTTGGAATGCACTAAAATGTTGGTATGAGTAGGTTACATGCATTATACAGCAAGCGAAAAAAATTTAACCGGACATAACATGGATTCATACTCCCTCCTTCCATCTACATAGGGCGTAATGAGATTTTTAAGAACTCCTTTGACTATTGACAAGATTAATAGTACATGACATGCACAATGTGAAAATTATATCATTGAAAGAACCTTTCACAGACGAATTTAATGGTGTGCTTTGTGTAAGTTGCATGTCATATATCATTGCTCTAATATTTGGTCAAAGTTAGCATCGAAAAATGCATTAGGCCCTATATAGATGGAAGGAGGGAGTAGCTTTGAATAGCATTTGTATAGTAAAATGGGGCAAGACTCTCTCTTTGTGTGGTGTGAATAGTTTTATTTTTTTCGTTTTCTTTTTGGTTGAGGGAAGTGCGAATTGATTTGGTACATACAAGTACAATATTACAACATGTTAGGCTTGTCCCTGAAATTCAACTCGCGTCTTGTTATATCCCGAAAATTCAGATATCGTGCTCCCAAAACTGGCGCCTTCACAACCCGCGCCTTACTATCCTGAAATTACAACGCGCACGAAAAATCCCTCCAGCTGCCAAATCCCGACACGCAAAATCCTCCTTCTAACCCTGAGCCGAAAGCGTCGCTAGTTCAAATCAGTGGGGGGTACTTTTGTAACACACCCTACATTTTGGACAAGCGCGTTCCTAAGTCATGCTTCACCCCCTCCTATCACCCCCTTTTCGCCATTCGAAATCCTAGGCCGCCATAACCTCTCCGCTCCAGCCGCGAAACCCCACCCTCCTCCGTTTGCCACGTCACCGCTGCCCAGCCGGAGCCTCTTCCCCAACGACGTCGTCCATCGCAACAGCTCGACGTCCCTCGTCCACCTCCCCGGATGAGGATCTGTCATCCATCTCGCCGTCCCGCCGGTTCAGCCGCCCTGTCCTCCACCTCCAAGGAGCTGCTCCGACGATCGCCTCGTCTATTGTGGCTGATCCATCCCCACAACGCCGCCTTAACCTGCTCCACCGGAACTACAGCATCCTCACCGACTCCTCGGACGAAGCCGAGGCCTACTCGGTGCCACCAAAGAGGTTGTACACTCATCGCATCGCACCTTCTCCTTAACTCGACCTCCCGGCGCCTACGGTGCTCCATCCCGCACCCCCACGGAGCGGCTACCTTGAAGTCGGCGCTGCGGGCGACATCTCCACGGCGGCTCTCCCCAAGTGCGAGGCCCCTTCGGCGGCGACGTCCATACCAGCCGGATCTACTGCTGCTACTGCTCTGGCTCTCGCTCGATCGCTCGCTTGCCCAGCTGCTGCTGCTGCTCTCCCCCTCGCTCGTGCTGCTGCTCTGCTCCGATTAAGCCACACTTCAGTCGACTGAATCGACTTTTGCGTCAGTCGATTTCCAGGGGTTGGGGCCTCGCCGGAGTTAAGGAAGAACCACCCGCAGTGGGGACGGGGGCTCACCGGAGAGGTACCCCACTATCTATCTTAGGGTTCAGGGTGGGGGCGGGGGGCCTAGAGGGCTGGCCGGGGTGGTGGTGGCGAGTTGTTTCAGGGCGGCGAGGCGGCGCTGGGGCGGGCGGTTCGGCCGGTGGTGGCTGGCGGCTCAGGGGGTGCAGGTTGAAGATGAACTGCAGGCCATCCCTAAACTACATGTCAAGTGCCTCTTTGCTACCATTGCGTTCAGTTTCGACAGTAGCATTCAGATTCCACAGTAAATTTCAGTTTCGACAGTTAAGTTCAGAGTCAACAGTTTTTACCTCATCTGTTGTAGTCAGGTGGTTTTGGTGATGTTAATTTTACATCCATTTTACATCATCTATTGGAAATGCTATTAGAATCCCACTTGAGATTGACGATGTCTGTCTTGTGTTGCTTCAGCCTTGACGTCTTACGGCTCACCAGAGCTGCTCCAACGACAGAATGATCCATCAGAACAGAGCAGTGCCCTGGACGCCGTCTACAGATTCCTCAGATCTTCCTCCACACCTCCGACAGCCACCTCTGCCTCAACTGCTTCAGCGACCAACCCAATGATGTTGAGGTCGACACGGCTACGGCAAAGAGGTTGTACACTTGTTGCATCACTTATTACTATACATTCACGTCGATCCATTAGGGCTATTTTGGTTCAACGAAAAAACATCGATCCACTGGTTGTTACCATCACTCTAAATTTCTGCATGCTCTCCTTACATAATCTCACCATATTTTTGTCATATGCATGTCAGATATTCTACACAGTCATGCTGAACATGTAGAGAAAAAGAGAAGAGTTTTGCGCGGCAATACAATGTCATGCAGACATCGCTCCATGGTGGTTCAATGGCAAACCCTCCCCACCCCTCTCCAGATTGTAATCCAGAGGAAGATATCTGTTCTGAGGCGGATTCGGACGCCGCTGACCACTCCTATTTACCCCCCAAGGTGTTTGCTCTACCTTGGCATGATGATGTTAGTCATATCATGCATATGTTGCCTTGCAGTGCCTACTTTTGACATCATATATGTCATCTGCTTAGTTTAGACATGTTCTGTAATGCCACCTGTTTAGTTTCTATATCATATATGGGAATTATACAGTCTCATGTCTTTTAGCCAGCCATAATATATGTGAAATGTGCAATGCCATCCTGTTTAACCAGGCATCATATATTTGAATGATATCTTGCCCATCCTTTTCTTCATTACATTTCCATTTGTCGACAATGTTTGTACATTAAACTACTCTTCCTGTGAATCAGCCATTTGGGTGGGAGATGGAAAAATCTGGAGTGAAAACAAGGCCTTCAGAGCAGACAGTGCTACCTGTCGAAGCAGATCTCTTGTTGGGTCCCGATAGCTCCTCAGAGATGGATTCAGAGACAGATGGCCAGTCCTATTCCCCCACTGAGGTGTATGCTCTAACTTGGCATGGTTATACTACTCATATCATGCATACGGTGTCTTGCATTGCATAGTTTAGACATCATATACACAATATTCAACACCATGTTCTTAGTTCAGACATCATATCGAATGCCCTCTGTTCAGCATATAAATCATATATGTGAAATAAATGATGCGATCCTGATTACTTAGATAACATGTAGGTGAATTATGTCAGGCGATCTTGTTTAGTTATTCATCATATCTTTGAATTATGTTATGCTATGCTATCCAGTATAGATAGACATCATATATGTGAAATTATGTCATGCTATCCGTTTTAGTTAAACAATATACATGTCAACTATTTCATGCCCTCTTTTTTCCACACTATCTATTGCATCTCTCTCTCATACAATGTCTGTACATTCAACTATGTTTCCTGTTTATTAGCCATTTGAATTGGAGCGGGTGATGCCAGTATCTAGCGGACTAAAAACACGGTCTTCAAATAAAATAGTGCTACCTCTTGGTGGTGATAGCACCCCGATTGTACATGCACAAGAACCAGCCCTACCACACATAACCCAAACTCTTGCAGATTGTACCCCTACTACGATGGACAGAGAACTAGCTTCACCCAATCTAACCCCAACCCCAGCCGATAGTAACCTAGTTCCTGTTGACATAGCACCATCTCCACCACAGAGCTCCCAAACAAGAGCAGTTAGTAAGGCAGCTCCAGTGCCCAAAGGGCCAGTACTATCACGGCGAACCCCAACTCCACCAGTTAGTACGCCTATTCCTGTGGAGGAAGCACAACCAGCTAGTCGTAGTTTAGCATCTATCGCATTTGATGTGGTTAAATCGTATGGCGTAGCTTCCCATCTTGGAAATATTATACTGAAGATGAAGGAAAATGCCAGTTGCAGGTGTTTGTCCAAGAGTTATGTGTAAGTAATGTTATTCATGGCAATTACTTTGCTTTGTCGCATACATCCTACCTCCATGATGGTTATAATACAACAAATTTTCCCATTTTTCTCTATAGAGAAGGACCGATTTGGAAACTCAGGATGAGGTAACCTGTACTAATACCTCTGCTATCTTCAAGAATGCTTGGTGGCAGTATCGGATTTACCTGAAGAAAACGTACTTCACCGGCAAAGAAACTCATCAAATTCCCTTATGTTCTCCTGAGACACATTTACTGGATGATGACTGGGAACGCCTTGTTCTATACTGGTCCCGAACCAAGAATGTGGTAAGGTCTATGAGCTCATTTTCTATTTTTAAGTATTATATTCTTGCGTCTTACTATACTCTGTTCATGTAGAACAAGTGCCTAAACCTGAAGAACAATTGTTCTAATTTAAGATTCCATTGCTACCATAGGACATAGATATATGTTTGTTTGATGCTTTTATTATGTACTAGTACTCGGCAATAGAAGACTTGGTAGTTTAATCCTGTCCACCTAACTAATGAACTGGTTCACCGAAATGAGTTTCATATAGTAGTACATGTTAAACTTGTTATGTGTCTGCTTGTTTCTTCTTTTAAAATGCTGACAGAATATTGGGGAAGAGTGCCTTATTAAGCAACGGTAAAGGAAGTAATGCAGATAAGGTTCAGGATAGTGACACATCCTGTCTTGGTTTAGTGTTGGAGTTACTGGCCACTACCACTTGCTCAAGCTATTCAAACTCACTGTCTGAATCAGTTCGGTTTGTTGAGTCTCAACTACAAGCTGAAAGACATCGATCAGCTGTGCTGCGACAAGAAGCGGAAGGACTGCGGAAGTCCCTGGAGCATTCAAATGCATACTTTCTGGTGCAACAGCAAGCGTTGGAGGATTTTAGCGCCAAACAGGACAAAGCTAATGAGCTTGCTAAGCTTATTGCCAGCATGGTGGATACCCAGGATAACGTTTCTTGAGCTCTTCTGAAGTTGTTTCAGTTATGCTCTTGTTTTGCTGCCGTGTTTATTTGCACTGGTGGCCAATTTTGACGGCCAGTGTATATGATATGCTGCATTGTTCCCTATATTTGCACTGGTGGCGAACTTTGATGCCCAGTGGATGTAATATGTGTAATAGCCGTGATAGCCTAGCGTTAGTTGCTTGCTTATTTATTTCCTTGTTGTCTTGTTTATTTGTTTGCTTGTAGTCATTGCAGTTCTTTTTCCGCGGTTAACTAGTGGCTGCAATAACCTATTTTTTAAAACTAGGCCACAATAACCCTGGGCTAATATTTACTGTAGTGACACTGGGCCTCCTATGGGCCGTAGAAACAGTGGGCCTTTTACGGGCCGTAGAAATAGTAGGCCTTCTACGGGTCGTAGAAACATTGGGCCTTCTACGGGCCGTATCATCAATGGGCCTTATATGGACCATATGATCGATTGGCCAAACATGGGCCAATAACAGGCCGCATTATGGCCGTAAACGGTCTAGAGTTGGAATCGTCCGTTCATGGGCCGACCGTAACGGGCCATCGTTAATAGGCCCTATTTGATGACGCTATGAAAACGGCCCAACGTATTAACGGACCACAAACGGGCCGACTGTAACCATGGGCTGAATTTGGCCCACAAGCAGAAAATGACAGCAACGGGCCGTAAGTAAACGAATGCTGGAAATGAGCCCAAGAATAAATGGGCTCTGAGAAGGCCGAAAGATAACATGGGCTGGAAACGGCCCAACGGAATAACGGGCCGTTAATGGGTATAAAGTGATACACTATTCATTACGGGCCAGTTTCACCATGGGCCCTTAATGGGTGTAAAGTGATACACTATTCATTATGGGCCAGTTTCACCACGGGCCGTTAATAGGCCAAGAGTTACATAGGGCCTCATATGGGCCGAAAGACGTCATGGGCCATACATGGGCCAGAAGTGAAAACGGGCTGGAATCATATTGGATGGCCCATATGACGCTACTGGGCCTAATTCGGATAGGGCGTAACGGGCCTTGGGTTAGCGGGCTGTAAATGGGCTATATGCGAACAGGCTGTTAGCAGGCTTTCCATGGGCCGGCCCGCCAGCTTTTGACCAAGTCAAATGGGCCGGCCTTTTCACAGGAATGGGCCTCTGTTGGGCCGTGCCACGTGTCGACGTATCATAGGCGCTTATCTGACCAACTGACGAACTGACACGTGTTTCGTCCGGCCAATAAGAATTTTACACGTGGAAATTTCCCATTGGTCGGGGCTGTTAATGGGTTATCGGATCCAAAACCCGACCCGATAGCTTAACGGCGTTCTGTTACGGTGGATGTCATGTGTCGGTCACCCTTGACGAAAGACTTATGTGATGCGCGATTTATCGTCATGGAAGTGGACACTTCCGTGATGATAATTTTGGTAATGTCATGGAACACTTCTACGACAGCACAGGTATGACTATCTTGGTTCTGTCATAAATTTGTCATGGATGTACAAGCATGACAAAAAAGCGACCTACTGTGACAAACATGTATCATCACGGAAGTGTATTTTTTTGTAGTGACCCACTGTGGTGTTAGGATAGTTAGCAGTACAATTGGACAAGGTGAAGAACCAATCAATTTGTTCGAGCAGTGGATCTGTCTGCATATTGCTCCACGTGTATTGCCTCCCCTTGATTGGTAACTCAACCAGAGCCTAAGAATGAATGAAATCATTAAACATGAGCATATCATTAACATCCCCTCCTGGCTTATTGCGATTATCTGGCGCTCTAATGTAGTTGAAATCCCCACAGATTAACCAGTCCTCATCATCAGGTATATCCAGATCAAACAACCATGATGTGAAAGTAGATCTACCTGACCCAGCGCAAGGTCCATAAACATTAACAAGTTTCCAAGACTTGCTTGTTTGCACAGAAGTTAACTGAATGCCCAATGCAAAGAATTCAGAGCAAAACAAACTGCCAGAGAAAACAGAGCTATCCCATAGCACAATTAGACCACCAGAAGCCCCCTGAGAGGGCACAAACTCAAACTTATCAAAAAAATTGGGACAGAAGAGTTTAACAAAAGCTAGATCAAAAGTAGCACGCTTTGTTTCTTGCAGACAAATAACTGAACATCCACTACTACTGATAGCATTACGCAGCGCCAAAAGCTTCTTGTCGAAGTTGATCCCCCGGACATTCCAGCATAGAACTTTCCACGCCTTAAGCTGCATCGGGATCACCAGCAACGCTCTTCTGCCCACCTTGAGTAGAAAGCAACTTGTCTACACTCAACTGGCTCGGATGAACACCACACATATTAGTCCCAATGGACTGAATAGCATGGATAGAAGTAGGAGGTGGGACAGTATCAGATACCTTGTCATTCCTCCTAGCATTAGATGTGCCAGCAGTGGAGGGCAAATAAGAGAAGGATCTTTCCTGGGCTTGACCTTGTAAGTTGGCATTATTTTGTCAGAAAGTGGAGGCACCCTGAACCCATCGTATTTGTTTGCGCGTGCACTACGACAAAGGAGAACAATGTCCACATTGGCTGGCTCCTTGAGCATCATACGCCCGATTGGGCTGCAACATGATCCACAGATACAGGCACCTCCAAACTCACAGTGGGGACCAGCATTGAGGCTTCGAGCACTGACAGCTCGGAGGTAGAATCTTCGAACAAGGCAGACAGAACAGTCACATTACCCACCTGAAAAACTGAACGGAAGATGCACCCAAAAACATCAGTTTCTGGCCGCACTTGGGCGAGCAAAGCCATGCACACACGATCCAGTTGAGACTGAATAACAGTGAAAGGGTTGAGAGGGAAGCAAGCTGTTCTGGGGAGCTCAGCAGGTAATATAGCTCGGGTATAGATCCTCTTTAAGATACCCCCATCCACGAGAGCAGATCACTGTCTGTAACAAAGAGCATAGCAGAAACAGAGCCTCCAGCTCTGACAAAGGCATGAGCCACAGAGGGAACACCATTGATGAAATTGTCAGCCAACTCATCCACATAGGAAAATTCAGACCAAACATCAGACATATTGTCCACCAGGTTGTGCTCTTGTGACACACCATCCATCAGAGATAGTCCATCATACTCAAAGTAAGTTTTGAAACTGAACCCCGTGTACGGCGGTGGTACCACTGGCCACGGACTCCAGCCATTGACTTGCCCCTGCTCCTGGACTTGCTCATTGCCATTCCACACTGCCTCGTTAGCTGCTTGCTGGGCCTCCATCTCATTGATTCGAGCTTGCTGCATGATCTTATAGTAAGGCAGAGTGTACGAATGCGGAGACGCATTCAGAAGAGGCGGAGTATCCTCTGTTCCTTGCAGTCCATTCAGAACATATACAGGGACGGACCAAGAGTGGCCCAGCCAAGGCAGCAAGCCAACTTTGGTGACAAGCAGACTATGAGGAACTTCTGCAATATCTTTAATGTGGCATTTAACAAGAACCCTAGCTTTGTTTTCGTTCGGTCTTGGCCAAGATAGCAACTTGCCATAGCGAGAAACCGCCTTATGAACATAGTGTTCAGTCATCTAATCCATAGGAAAAGCAAGCATCAAGATCCAGACTTCATATTGAAAAGCAGGCATTCTCATGTTAATCCCTTCGTCATGAGGGATTAAAGTGAAGTAAGAATCCTCAATTAATGCATGCGGCCCCTCTCTAATGGCGTCATCTCTACTCTTAACATCAAGAAAAGCAACACAGCCTACTGCAATCGGATAGACAAACTCGTCCTCAATCTGATATTCCAGATCCTCTCTAATAATCCGGCAAACTTCCTCTAACCAGTACCTCTTCTGTTGATCTGGAATAGGGGGTAATCTCAATCAGAGCGTACCTTTCGTGGTTCAGTGGCGACTCATCCACAACCATAGTGCTCCTCTGCAGACGATGATCTGGCCCTCGCTTAATGTGTGAACCGACGGGGGTGAAGGCAAACGGCCTGACCGAAAAGTTTGCCATGGCGGCACCACTAGGGTTTTTCAAGGACTCCGGTCTTGGAATAGGGGAAGGCGAGGCAGGAGCAGAGGAGGGAGAGGAGGTGGATGAAACTGGGAAGACTGCGTCTGATTGGCCCCCTAGGGCGATGGAAT
>NC_041380.1:121380767-121384405 GCF_002162155.2 Triticum dicoccoides | reverse complement strand
ACAAGCAATGAGGAATAGCCACGTCAGTGCTACACGAGATTTTCTGTTTCACTTTCCATAACCGACCCTAGTTTTTACCGTGTATATCCCGCCGACTCGGGCAGCTGATATCATTCCGTTCCACAAAATCAGGCATAGGTAGTTTGAAGCTCTTGGGCCGCCAACAGTAAGTTGGCCCATTCCAACCCCCTCGACAAGCAGTATGACCCAATAAGCTGCACGAATGGCACCTCTGGAGCCCAGGACAACCAGGACTATAATGATCAGTACGATTACACGCTAGACAGGTTTGTAACTTACGGACCAACATGCATGAACCTACCCGTTCATACTGATATTCAGGACACAAACATTGATCGATAAGGCGGATACAATGTTGGCAAAAAATACCTGGGCAGTCCGATGCAAGATGGCCATGACGAGAGCAACTTGAGCATTTGAGCAAACGAGAATCAATATATTCTTGAGTTGGCACATCTAAAATCTGGACCATAGAGGAGACTTCAGCATTAGAATAACCCGCTTGCCAACCATCCATAATATGGTATAACTTTTCATTAGAAATGGACTGCCAATATGATTCCTTAAAACGAGATCCCTTGAAAGAAGGCATGACGTGCACATTATCCTTTCCAGAACAAACAAAATCTCCCAGCCGGATATTTAGCTCGTGATCCGCAATCACGGGAAAGTTGAACTGTCCAAAAGAGATACCTTCGGTGGCTGGCGGCCGTCTCAACTCCGGCGAGGAAACTTGTGTGTCACCTCGCAAAGGCGCCGAAAGTTGAGCATCCATTTTCAGCTGATCAAGTTTACTCTGTTGATCTTGAAGCCATTTAGATTTAACAGCCATAGGACGCGAGCCCACCTCAGGAAGAAAACTGTCCGCATGTCAACCAATTTCATTATGAACACAGCCCAGATCAGGAACTCCACGAAACAGATGAAAATGAAAAATGAAATCTGGCCAAATCTGATCCTTAAGTCCATAAATAAAATGACCCACACGATTTGAGGCTACCGAGAACCAAAAACGGTGATCACTTAGTTGCAAAACCCTAAACCTCGAGCTGAGACCACCGATGCAAGATTGGAGCGCCAGGGCCACTGATTCCTCTGCCAACGTGAATGATGCCGACGAGAAAGAAATGACAAGGAAGAATTCCTTGGAGGATCCAGGGTTGGCCAAAGAGAAGTGCACCGTGGACCCAAAATTGGCACGTACCTGAGATTCAATCGCCAAACCCGGAGAGAAGTCCCAATGGAGGAGACTCTCCATGACTATGTGGTGGCTGCCACGGCCGGAGTGGCCCGTGACAGGGGAGGGTGGCCGCCGGGGCCGGAGTGGCCACCGGCGGTGGTCGCCGAGGGAGTCACCTAGGAGAGGGAGTCGCCTAGGAAATGGACAAAGTTGAGGATGAGGAAGAGGATGATGATGGTTCCCCTGCGGTATTGTGGCCAAGATGCGGACTCCCGACGCCGTCTTTGCCACATGCCGATGACCCTCAAGTATATATTCCTTCAAAACCTGCCTTACTCTACTGCCCCAGCTCCCTTCGTGTGGATCGTTTTCTACTTTTGTCCGCTGTTCCAAAGCCACCTAGACTTCTACTATTATTAGAAGTAAAGCTAGTTCATACAGTCGACTCAAAGCGTTGGTTCAAACAGGGAAGAAAGTGGGAAAGTTGTAGCATGAATCTAGGACTTGGTTCTAAGAGGAAATGGGGGAAAGTAGTAATATCTATCACTGTTTAAATAACCATATTTCGTATTTGCACAAACAGGGATGTCTGTCTCCATATCATTTCGGGATGTTTGTCTCCGTATCGTTTCTATCCGCGCAATCAAAAGCACACACCTCAGTTTTAGTACAACTGCGCAAAATGAGATGGCTATCCCTCGTTGCTGTCGTCTAACCTCCCGTCTTCAAGGTATCCCTACATTGGTAGTAACTAAGGTAGAATGACCAACGCAATCTAAAAGAAGCTGATTCGTACGTTTTACTTCCTAATTGCAGTGCAGGGACGAGCGAAAACAACTGCATCCTAGTCCGGAATGCACTTTCTACCAGTTCATCCCTGGACCGAGGACTAGCTGGCACGGCTGCACAACGGTTTTTTGGACAGGTGCGCGGACAAGAGGCATTGTGGTCTGCTTATTTCTGCAAATAGCAGTGCTTAAATTTAGTGGAATGCACAAGCATTTCAGCTGGTCAGTACACGGCATGGTTCAGTTCAGCATTCCAGCTGAGACCACAATTATAATTGGTTATTCTGGAATGAGGGAACCTAACCCAGAATGGTGGCAACAAGAAAAAACAAAAGTGAACTCTAGGAAATTTAAGCCTGCTGGGAGGCCCTTTGCTCAGAGAAGCCTTGCTTGTTTTTTCCTGATTTGTAAACCTTCTCACAACTTTGTCTTTTGGTGTGAACTAGTATATGTTTGTTATGTTCTATGAATCATTGAGATGTATAAAATTGCTTTAACTTATGCTTTTCAAGTTTTTTATGAAGACGAGTTTAATGTGAGTGTTCCACATGAGCCTGGACTAGCATGTGAACATTTGGAATTTATTACATTGTGGCCTCAATTAACTACATGAACCACTGTAACAAGATACATAGTTGCTTATATGTCAGACATCAGATTGTTGATTGTTAGCTGGTCGATAGCCTAGTGTTGAAGCGAGCTGAGCCAATGTGCCGTGTTTTGCACAACTGCTTACAAGTGGGGTAGCACCAACAATGTTTACAAGTACTTATGTATACATCGGCGCATGGTTCTCGAATGAGTGCTCTATTTCATCAAAACTCACACTGCTCGTATGATAAACCGTGACAACTTATGTCTTACCATGCCATATTCATGAAAAAACTAGTGAGGACGCATCTGTTTCGGCAACAATTATGATGGTTCTCACATGATTCACGGGCACACAAAAGTAGCAGCAGTTCCCATAGCCAGATTCAAACAGAGTACTAGCCCCAGAGGGTTCGATAACAGGCAAGGTTCGGATAATTAGACACAATCCAAACTACTATTAAACACTAGCTGGGGCAACTATTTCATGCCTCGATCTAATTTGGGCTGGACACAAGACGGACCTTGCCATGAACATCATCGAGGATGTCCCACAGCAGCTCAATCCTGTGAACCTTCATGAAGACAACCTTGTGGCCTTGCCACTGATAAACTTGTTTGTGGAGGCATGCCACGTCATCTTCCTACGTAAGCTTGACTAGAACAGTATTCCTTACAAACGAAGGAGTAGCTTTGAACTTCTTGTGCTTTAGTACACCCTGGACAACACGCCTGACAACAGTGAGGCTGGAATATAACTCTTCATTGGTATAACCGCAAATGGCTTCCAGGATCCAACAGCCTAAGAACTCTGTTTTACCAGTGCTTATATTCAGGTCGTCCGCCTCATAGCGAGTGACATGTACAACCACACAATCCTTGTCTGCATCAGGGCTCTAATTGAAACAGAAACAAATTCTGAATTACTTTTCAGTATAAGAAACACAAGTTATTTAAACCACTATGTATAGCATGGCATCGAAGCTAATAAAATTTTGCATTATTAATCACCACATACTTCCTTTTCTAAAAAAATCACCACATACTTAGATGAAAAA
>NC_041380.1:121373568-121380669 GCF_002162155.2 Triticum dicoccoides | reverse complement strand
ACAAGTTATTTAAACCACTATGTATAGCATGGCATCGAAGCTAATAAAATTTTGCATTATTAATCACCACATACTTCCTTTTCTAAAAAAATCACCACATACTTAGAGGAAAAACCACAATCGAGATCGGCAAAGAAGGAAATCACCTTGGGCAGCTCAGCGGGGGGGGGGGGACACATCCTCGAAGGGGGAAAACTGCTCCTGCAGTGCCACGGGGGCTGTAACCTCAAATGGGGCGTTGACCATCTCAGTAGTGGTCGTGAGCGTATCTGGGGTCGGCTCGGTGGTTGCCTCCATCTTCTTGGAGCTCTTTGTCTCATGGGGATCAGCCTCCCGCGTCTGCTCCAATATCTGCAGATCTTTGCCTGGTTCTCCTTGGTCCATCATGAAACTGACGAATACTAGGAGACCATTGAAAGGAAAACACAATCGCAATGACAATGAAACAAAAAAGAGAGTGAGGATTAGTTACTGCTTTGCAAAAGTTCTTTTTTTCTCTGAATGAAAATATACAAACATCACGGATCCGCTTACCTTCCCTTCGTTCGGAGAGAAGAAAGTGGCAGATGCGAGTGTTTCCTTTCTTGAAGACGGTGAGGGAGAAGGGGATTCAGCGAAGAGTGAAATGATGGTTGCTTCGTCCGTCAAACTTACACCGCGGGGAGATGTGGTTTTGTGATACGGCGGCTTGTTACTGTCGCGCTACGACCGGGGTGACTCTCCACCTGCATACTACCTTCTAATTTCGTGGATGGCATTTGGGCCCGCGCGCTGCATGGCCCGCATATCGGTGAACAAAAGTATAACGACATTTAGTAGAGGGAGATGTTTCAATGACCTAGGAGGAGCCAGAAGCGGTAGAGTGTCGCCACTGTACTAGTAGTATTTGTTTTTCTCGGTAGCTGTAGAGTGTCTCCACTGTACTAGTAGTAATTGTTTCTCTGGGACAAAGACAAAACAGCCCATCCACACTAGTAAATAGTAAAATCAATTCAAAAGCCCATATATTTACTGAATGAGAGGCGCTACCCACACCCAGCACACCGCCCCCCAAACCTGGGTGCTCTTCTTCCTCCTCGCTCCTACCCACCTCACGTCAGCTCACTCCACTCGTACCCCCAAATTCCTCACCTCACTCCTACAGAAAACCCCAGCTCCCCTTCTTCCTCACTCCTACAGAATGCGAGGTTACTATTGTCCATCAGGCTTAAGTTTATCAGCAGCATGGTTTTGACGTATGTGTATGTCGAAGAGCAAAAAAAGGAGTTTCAGGTGGGCAAAAGAGCTTCTGAACGTGCCGGGCTTCTATTTACAACATATTGTGGTCATAATCCAGTAAATTTTACGACCCATGATGTTCATTCTATGGACCTGACCGATCCATTTGACTGTGACTGCCGAAAGCAGTGCTGGAGTTAGTTGTTGTTGCCCTTTTCAATCTGGTTTTTTTTGTAAACCTGATGAACAATTAACCCTCGTGCTTTTGTACAGTCTGTAAGCTGGAGTTAGATGTTCCTGCCCTTTTCAACTCGGCTGTGACTGTCATATTTTCTTTGAAACAAGGCAAATGGCTTGCCATTTGTTTAATTTAGAGTGAAATATTGTAACAAAACCCAACCAAGGGAAATAACATCACTCTCGCCGGCTGCTTGAGCTCACTGTGCATTACAGAAGCCAAGTGATTAGCCCCCACCAGCACCCACAAACTTATTTCGAACTAGCACATCAAATGGGCTGTAAATTTTCATAGGAAAGGCTGCATGACCGTGACAGATTTGGATTCTAACATTTGGGACCCGCGAGGAAATCGCCTATCCAAGGTGGTGTCGACTTACTAGCCAGTCAACAAACAATTCTGCCTACCAGCCGTTGGATTGACATCCAACATCTGTCGTGTATCTTCTATCTCTTGTCTTCTTCTTCCTCCAGTCGCCCAAACAAAACCACCCCATCGGCTCCGCCTGCTCCCGCCTCCCATGGCTGGCTGCGCCTCCGCCGCCCTACCGTACGTACCCTCCAACGTTGGCCAGTCCCTCCCTCTATTCCCCCACACGTCTTGTTATTCTCCGGCGATGTCAGCCCCAACATGGACCTGCGCCCGAACCAGTCAACCCTCGTACTCCCCTCCGCCTGCGATTGGACCTTCGCATCTTCAACGGCTCCTGTTCGTTCCGTCCGAGGCCTCGCCGTCGTCCTCCGCCTTGCAGCCTTGGTTCGCTCGCCGTGCGCGATGCGCCGCCCTCTTGCGTTGTCAACATCATCAACAACCGAGAGGAACAAGGAGATGACTGTACGTGGAGAGGAGGACAGTAGGGACCAACCAACATCATGGCAGTACGCAAGCAAGTGCCTATATAGTACAAGCCCAAAAATATGGTTCCTCCTAATGGTTGGACATCTGGGGCTCACGCCATTGTCAACGTAGTCAATAAACGAGAGAATTACACTACGAGCGGCTGACACTAGGGACCCAGCAAGTCACACAGTTTTTTTAGGAACAAGCAGTTGTTATTTATACTAGTTTTAGCGACAGATCAGGGTAACAACGGGGCTGTGCGGGGGTTGTGGCCCGTCTAGCTAGGGTTTTATTTATGTTTACCACATCATGAGCCCAGTTGTGTTTTTTCTTGCTGAAAATGGCTAGCCCAGTTCTATTTTTTAAAAGAAATACCCAAACAAGGCCTACTTGCTTTATCGGCCCTGCTGGGCTGCAAATCTTTCAAGCGAGGAGAGTTTCATTCAGTTTGCCCAGAAATGGGTTGTACATTTTTAAAACACATCAAACCGGGAATTAGTTTCAATTTTTTTTCATTACAAGATATTAAATTCCATTGATTTTTATGCATGGACAATTATTTGGATTTTATAATTATATATATTATTTTTCATAGTTTGAATGTGAATCGATATTTCTGGATTAAAAATAGTTGACCGCACCAAAATATGCAAAATTTCGTATACTTTTTAACCATGGCCACAATATGGGGTGTAATGCTGACAAAAAGAAGATGGGCCCCAGAAAACTTCTTAAGAATTAGCAAATGGGCTGTACATTATTAGAAATAATGGCAGATGGGTTGTATGCTATTTTCCACAGATTTGAGGCTGACTTGTGCGCCTACTACAGGTTGACGCGTATGCTTTCATAAAAAAAAGGTTGACGCACACGCAACGCCCTGTCAACTTAGTCAACACACGAGAGCAGTGACTGTTGGATGTCCATCCAATGGCCGTCGTGCTTCTTCAATCATGCTCCAGTCGCTCAACCAAGCGCCAGCGGGGCTGCCTGCTCCCTCCTCCCGCGGCCGGCTATGCTGCCGCGCAGGCCTCACGGCCCCATCGTACTCCCATCGCTGGCCTAGCCATCCCTCTACTCACCCACACATGTTGTTATTCTCCGGCGACGGCAGACAAACCAGTAAACCCTCGTACTCCTCCGCGTGGGAAACAACTGCCGAGTATTCCCTGGCTCCGTTTCGTTCCCTTCCTAGGCCTCGCCGTCGTCCACCGCCCTGGTGCTCTCGGCGCGGCCTGGTCAACGTGGTCAATGAACGACATCCATTGGAAGTGGACTGTATGTGGAGAGGCTGACAGCTGGGCCCACAGCCGCACGCAAGGAAATGCCTCCTTATTACGCGCAAAATAATGATTCCTCCACCTGACAGCTAGGACCCACAGGAAGGGCCTCTGTATTTTGCGAGAAAACGTTCCCCCGCTGACAGGTCAGACCCACCAGCTATATCTTCGCACGCAAGGAAGTGCCTCCTTATTACACCCAAAAAAAATAAATACCCCCTACTAGCTGGGACCCACCATATTGTTGGGCTGACTTGTGGGCCTACTAAGTTGATGGGCACGGAGGGCTTTGTCAACTTAGTCAATACTCCAGTGACTGTATGATGTCCATCCAACGGCCATAGTGCTTCTTCAACCTCTGGTCTTCTTGCTCCAGCCGCCCAAAGCAGCGCCAGTCGTGCCGCCTGCTCCTGCCTCCCGTGGCCGGCTGTGCTACCACGGAGGCCTCACCGCCCCCATACTACTCCCACCACTGGCCAGGCCATCCCTCCACTCACCCACGCCCCCTGTTATTCTGCGACAACGACAGCCTCACACCGCAGCCGAACCAGTGAACGCTCGTACTCCTCTCCGCGTGGGCATCCACTGCCGCGTCTGGCCCGGCTCCACGTCGTCCCCTTCCTAGGCCTCGCCATCGTGCACCGCCGTGGTGCTTTCGGCATGGCGTGGTCAATGTGGTCAACGATTGACTTCCATCGGAAGAGTACTGTACGTGGAGAGGCTGACAGCTGGGTCCACGGCAGCCGCAAGGAAGTGGCTCCTTATTACGCGGAAAATAATTATTCCTCTACCCGACAGCGGGGACCCACCGGACGGGCCACCAGTATTTTGCGAAAAAATCATTTCCCCCTGACTGTTGGGACCCATCGGACGGGCCACCGTATTTCGCGAAAAAATGTTCCCCCCGCTGTCAGCTTGGACCCACCGGAAGTCCCTCCTTATTACACACAAAAAAATGAATACTCCCCGGCTAGCTGGGACCCACCTTGGTGGGAGGCTGACTTGTGGGCCTACTAAGTTGACGGGAACGAAGGGCTTTGTCAACTTAGTCAATATGAACGATTCTAGCTCCACTGACCGTACGATGTCCATCCAACGGCCGTAGTGCTTCTTCAACCTCTGGTCTTCTTGCTCCAGCCGCCCAAAGCAGCACCGGTCATGCAGCATGCTCCTGCCTCCCGTGGCCGGCTATGCTGCCGTAGAGGCCTGACCGCCCCTACTATTCCCACCGCTGGCCAGGCCCTGCGGCGACGGCAGCCTCACACCGCAGCCGAACCAGTGAACCCTCGTACTCCTCTCCGTGCGGGCTTCCACTACCGCGTCTTCCCCGGCTCCACGTCGTCCCCTTCCTAGGCCTCGCCGTCGTCCACCGCCGTGGTACTCTCCGCATGGCGTGGTCAACATGGTCAAGGAACGACTTCCATCGGAAGAGTACTGTACGTGGAGAGGCTGACAACTGGATCCATGGCCACAACCCAGTTTTTTTGTGATTTGCCAAGTAAGTCGCTTTGTCAGGCCTGTTGGGCTGCAAATCTTTCAAGACGAGGAGAGCTTTCATTCGGCTGGCCGAGAAAATGGCCCATCAGTAATGAGAAATGGGTTGTACATTTTTAAAACACACCAAACCGGCAATTAGTTTCAAATATCTTTTTTTTTCATTTCAAGATTTTAAATTACATTAATTTTTATGTGTGGAGAATTTGTTGGATTTTATATTGATATACATTTATTTTTAAAATCAGTTTGAATGTGAGTCGAAATTTCGGGATTAAAAACAGTTCGGACCACACCGAAATATGCAAAATTTCTTATAATTTTTTAACCGTGGCCACAATATGGGCTGTAATGCTAACAAAAAGAATATGGGCTCCAAAAAAACCTTAAGAATTAGCTAATGGGCTGTAAATTATTAGAAATAATGGCAGATGGGTCGTATGCTGTTTTCCATAGATTTGAGGCTTTCCTAAAAAAAGGTTGACGCACAAGCACTGACTGTTGGATGTCCATCCAATGGCCGTCGTGCTTCTTCAATCTCTGCTCTTCCTGCTCCAGCCGCTCAAACAAGCGCTGGCGGGACTATCCACCATACTCCCACCGATGGCCTAGCCATCCCTCTACTCACCCACACCTGCTGTTATTCTCCAGCGACGGCGGACGAACCAGTAAACCCTCGTACAGTCGTACTCCCCTCCGCATGGGAAACAACTACCGAGTCTTCCCTGCCTCCGTGTCGTCCCCTTCCTAGGCCTCGCCGTCGTCCACCGCCGTGGTGCTCTCGGCGCGGCGTGGTCAATGTGGTTAACGACCGACTTCCATCGGAAGAGTACTGTGCGTGGAGACGCTGACAGTTGGGTCCATGGCCGCAGCAAGGAAGTGCCTCCTTATTACACGCAAAATAATTATTCCTCCACCTGACAGCGGGGACCCACCGGATGGGCCACCGTATTTCATGAAAAAAAATGTTTCCCCCCTGACTGCTGGGACCCACGAGCTACACCTTCACATGCAAGGAAGTGCGTCCGGGCAAAAAAAACGATTCGCCCCCCTGACTGCTGGGACCCACCAGCTACATCTTCGCACGCAAGGAAGTGCCTGACAGTCGGGACCCACCTGGTCGAAGCGTACATAGCGTTGTCATTCTGGTCGTGAACGTGTACGTACATATATACTGGTGGATGTAGAGGCACGCACATGTTGTAGTAGAGGCACACACGTATCATGTACATGTATGTACAGCGGGCAGGGTGCAAGAAAGAAAATACGGCCACGTATGTGTACATACGGGCGGGGTGTTGAACGCCTACTCGCGCATACGTACAGCGAGGGCTCGTTGACATGGCTGTGTCGGAACGGAGAAACAACGTCGTCGTCGTGTTCATGGGGAGGCAACGGAATGCGTCGTGTTCATGGGGAGGCAACGGAATGTGTCGTGTTCATCGGAAGGCAACGGAACGCGTGGGAACCAACCCGCTGGGTCGGAACGGAATGCGTGGTCGTGTTCATCGGGAGGGCTTGGACGGAACAGGCGACGGAAACGAGGCCTGGCATACCGCAGAACGGAGGAAACGGCCTTGTGTTCGACCGACCACGTTCGAAACGGGATCCTGTTCATCGGGAGGGGTCTGGCATACCGCAAAACGGACGAAACGGACCTCCTACGGTCGAAACCGGGGTCCTGTTGATCGGGAGGGGTGTGGCGTACCGCAAAACAGACGAAACGGACCTCCTATGGTCGAAACGGGGGTCCTGTTCATTAGGAGGGGTGTGGCGTACCGCAAAACGGGACTCCACGGGGTACTGTTCATCTCCACCATCGACCTCCTCCAGCCTCCACGGGCTCCTGTTCATCCAGCCTCCACCACGCGCTACTCCACCAGCTACTGTTCAACCATCCCTCCACGGGCACTCCTCCACCGTCTACTGTTCATCCAGCCCTCCACACCACGGGGTCCTGTTCAACCACCCCTCCACCGTCTATTGTTCATCCAACCCTCCACACCACGGGGTCCTGTTCATCCAGAGGCA
>NC_041380.1:121325324-121373306 GCF_002162155.2 Triticum dicoccoides | reverse complement strand
CGCAACACTCACTATTCATCCCAGAGGCAGCATCGATCGGCTTCAGTTAGCAGCAGTAGTGAAGGAATCGCTCGATAGGGTTCAGTTAACAGCCATCGATCGACCACTCGGGTTCAGCAATGCGTAGCTTGCAGTGCAATCGCTCGGGTTCAGTTAGAGCCCAACGCCTCGCACACACGCGCGTACGCGTATGAGAGAAACGCACATCGCTCGGCCGCCGACCTCCCACCGTAACCGGGGACTCCCTGAAATTTTCCTTGCCCTCGCTTCTACCATGGTTTTTTCCGTCATGGACAGCCCAAAGAATGTCATGCAGCTGCGTCTCCGGCCCGCCCAGGACGAAAAGCCCATTTTCTGTCATGATTTTTTGTCATAGAAGTAGGAGCCCACCACATCTATGATGATACCGGGTTTTGTCACAATTATCATCATAGAAGTGTCATATGTATGACAGAAAAAAAATTCGTTCGGCCGAAAATGTCACGGATGTGTCTTTTTTTTGTAGTGAGGGGTTCCGGGCATCCCCCGGCAACTACATGGGCCTAATGGTCCAAGAAGGGGACAGATCAGCCCCTATGGGGCTGGTGCGCTCCATGTAGGCTGAAATAAGGGGGAAGGAAAAAGGGGAAGAGAGCAAGGAAGGGGAGCAATTCGGCCTCCCCCTTCCTTCTCTCCTCCCTCCTTCCTTCCCCCACCGGATGAATATGGAAGGGGGGGGGGCCAAATTGGGAGGTGCCCAAGTAGGATTCCTCCTACTTGGGGTGCGCCCTTGGCTTCCTCTCCTCCCCTCCAACCTATATATATGAGGGGACGGCACCGCTAGAACACACAACAACGATTGTTAGCCGTGTGCGGCGCCCCCCTCCACAGTTTACGCCTCTGGCCATATTGGTGTAGTGCTTAGGCCAAGCCCTGCGCAGATCACTTCACCATCACCGTCACCACGCCGTCATACTGATGAAACTCTCCCTCGACACTTTGCTAGATCAAGAGTTCGAGGGACGTCATCGAACTGAACGTGTGCAAAACTCGAAGGTGCCGTACATTTGGTGTTTCATCTGTAGGAACAAGAAGAAGTTCGACTACATCAACCGCGTTGTCGAATGCTTCCGCTTTCTGTTTACGAGGGTACGTGGACACACTCTCCCCCTCTCGTTGCTATGCATCTCCTAGATAGATCTCGTGTGAGCGTAGGATTTTTTTTTGGAAATTGCATGCTATGTTCCCCAATAGTGGCATCCGAGCCAGGTCTATGCATAGATGATATGCACGCGTAGAACACAAAGAGTTGTGGGCGGTGATCATCATACTGCTTACCACCAATGTCTTATTTTGATCCGGCGGTGTTGTTGGATGAAGCAGCCCAAACCAACCTTACATGACTACGTTCATGAGACCAGTTCCATCGACAGACATGCAACTAGTTTTGCATAAAGGTGGCTAGCGGGTAGGGATGAAAAGGACGCGGAAACGGATGAACTGGGTGGTACCATATTTGTTTCAATATATTTTTCAGAAGCGGAAACGAATACAGAAACCCCGGAAGCGAATACAAAAACAGATACTACCGAAAACAAACACGGAGCAAATATAGAGCGGACGCAAAAACAGAACTGTGTGTTGACCAAAAATTAAACCCCCTTGAATCATGGAGAAATACAAACAAATTGATGGAATTGATAACATGGCTACAAAATAATATGGTTGTGTTGGTAACATAGGGTAGTATTGTAGTAGTACATGGCAATTCCGTATAGGGTCTAGCTGAGCATGTGTGTGGTAGTAAAAGTTGGTACTCAAATGATACATTTTCTCATTCTACTCATTGTGTGATTGCGTGTTGTTTGGTAGTTGGGCTACAAAGCATCCATGGGCCTATAGTAGAAACGGAAATTCCATATTAATGTGTTCCACCGAAAAACACCATTCTGTTTTCATTTCCATTTCCGCATAAAAATTCCATTACCACTTCCATTTTTCGAATTTTCATTTCCGTTTTCATATTTCCTCTCTGGTTCCATTTTTGCTCCGGAAAAGCGGAAACTTTCCACTCCATTTTCATCCCTACTGGCGGGTGTCTATTTCTCCAACTTTAGCTGAATCGAATTTGACTGCGTCCGGTCCTTGTTGAAGGTTAAAATAGCAAACTTGATAAATCACCGTTGTGGTTTTGATGCGTAGGTAAGAACGGTTCTTGCTAGAAGCCCATAGTAGCCACATAAAACTTGCAACAACTAAGTAGAGGACGTCTAACTTGTTTTTACAGGGTATGTTGTGATGTGATATACGTTATTGTATGAGATGATATGCCTTATGTGCGTCGCTTTATTGTATGAAATGCAAACGCCATGTAATTGCTTTACTTTATCACTATGCATTAGCGATAGTTGTAGAAGCAATAGTTGGCGAGACGACCACGACACTACGATGGAGATCAAGGTGTCAAGCCGGTGATGATGGAGATCATGACGGTGCTTTGGAGATGGAGATCAAAGGCACAAGATGATGATGGCCATATCATGTCACATATTTTGATTGCATGTGATGTTTATCTTTTATGCATCTTATATTTCTTAGTACGGAGGTACCATTATAAGATGACCCCTTACTCAAATTTCAAGGTATAAGTGTTCTCCCTGAGTATGCACCATTGCGACAGTTCGTCGTGCTGAGACACCACATGATGATCGGGTGTGATAGGCTCTAAGTTCATATACAACGGGTGCAAGACAATTTTCCACTTGCGGAATACTCATGTTAAACTTGACGAGCCTAGCATGTACAGACATGGCCTCAGAACACTGGAGACCGAAAGGTCGAACGTGAATCATATAGTAGATATGATCAACATAGATATGTTCACCATTGAAAACTACTCCATCTCACGTGATGATCAAACATGATTTAGTTGATTGGGATCACGTGATCATTTAGATGACTCGAGGGATGTCCATCTAAGTGGGAGTTCTTAAGTAATATGATTAATTGAACTTAATTTATCATGAACTTAGTCCTAATAGTATTTGCATATCTATGTTGTAGATCAATAGCTCGCGTATAGCTCCCCTATTTTATTTTTTATATGTTCCTAGAGAAAACTAAGTTGAAAGATGATAGTAGCAATGATGCGGACTAGGTCTGTGATCTGAGGATTATCCTCATGGATGCATAGAATAATTATGTCCTTGATGCACCGCTAGGTGACAGACCCATTGCAGGAGCAGATGCAGATGTTATGAACATTTGACAAGCTCGGTATGATGACTACTTGATAGTTTAGTGCACCATGCTTTACGGCTTAGAACCGGGACTTCAAAAACGTTTTTGAACGCCATAGAGTGATAACCCACAAGTATATGGGATCACAATAGTTTTCGAGGGTAGAGTATTCGACCCAAATTTATTGATTCGACACAAGGGGAGCCAAAGAATATTCTAAAGTGTTAGCAGTTGAGTTGTCAATTCAACCACACTTGAAAGACTTACTATTTGCAGCAAAGTATTTAGTAGCAAAGTAGTATGGAAGTTGCTTCCTCTTGAGCACTGCATTGGTTTTCCCCGAAGAGGAAGGGATGATGCAGCAAAGTAGCGTAAGTATTTCCCTCAGTTTTTGAGAACCAAGGTATCAATCCAGTAGGAGGCTACGCGCGAGTCCCTCGTACCTGCACAAAACAAATAAATCCTCACGACCAATGCAAATAGGGGTTGTCAATCCCTATAAGGCCACTTACGAGAGTGAGATCTGATAGATATGATAAGATAATATTTTTGGTATTTTTATGATAAAGATGCAAAGTAAAATAAAGGCAAAGTAAATAGCAAAGGAAATAACTAAGTAGTAGGAGATTAATATGATGAAGATAGACCCGGGGGCCATAGGTTTCACTAGTGGCTTCTCTTAAGAGCATAAGTGTTCTACGATGGGTGAACAAATTACTGTTGAGCAATTGACAGAATTGAGCATAGTTATGAGAATATCTAGGTATGATCATGCATATAGGCATCACGTCCGAGACAAGTAGACCGACTCCTACCTGCATCTACTACTATTACTCCACTCATCGACCGCTATCCAGCATGCATCTAGAGTATTAAGTTAAAAACGGAGTAACGCCTTAAGCAAGATGACATGATGTAGAGGGATAGACTCATGCAATATGAAGAAAACCCCATCTTGTTATCCTCAATGGCAACAATACAATACGTGCCTTGCTGCCCCTACTGTCACTTGGAAAGGACACCGCAAGATTGAACCCAAAGCTAAGCACTTCTCCCATTGCAAGAAAGATCAACCTAGTAGGCCAAACCAAACTGACAATTCAAAGAGACTTGCAAAGATAACCAATAATACATAAAAGAATTCAGAGAAGATTCAAATATTATTCATAGATAGACTTGATCATAAACCCACAACTCATCGATCTCAACAAACACACCGCAAAAAGAAGATTACATCGAATAGTTCTCCACAAGAGAGGGGGAGAACATTGTATTGAGATCCAAAAAGAGAGAAGAAGCCATCTAGCTACTAACTATGGACCTGTAGGTCTGAGATAAACTACTCACACTTCATCGGAGGGGCTATGGTGTTGATGTAGAAGCCCTCCGTGATCGATGCCCCCTCCGGTGGAGCTCCGAAACAGGCCCCAAGATGGGATCTCGTGGATGCAGAAAGTTGCGGCGATGGAATTAGGGTTTTGGCTCCATATCTGATCGTTTGGGGGTACGTAGGTATATATAGGAGGAAGGAGTACGTCGGTGGAGCAACAGGGGGCCCACGAGGGTGGAGGGCATGCCTGCTGGGGGTGGGCGCGCCCCCCCTACCTCGTGGCCTCCTCTTTTCTTTCTTGACATAGGGTCCAAGTCTCCCGGGTCTTGTTCATTGAGAAAATCACGTTCCCGAAGGTTTCATTCCGTTTGGACTCCGTTTGATATTCCTTTTCTTCGAAACCCTAAAACAGGCAAAAAACAGCAATTCTGGGTTGGGCCTCCGGTTAATAGGTTAGTCCCAAAAACAATATAAAAGTGGATAATAAATCCCAATAATGTCCAAAACAGTAGATAATATAGCATGGAGCAATCAAAAATTATATTTACGCTAGAGACATGTCAAGCATCCCCAAGCTTAATTCCTGCTCGTCCTCGAGTAGGTAAATGATAAAAAATAGAATTTTTGATGCGGAGTGCTACTTGGCATAATTTTAATGTAATTCTTCTTAATTGTGGTATTAATATTCAGATCTGAAAGATTCAAGACGAAAGTTCATATTGACATAAAAATGATAATACTTCAAGCATACTAACTAAGCAATTATGTCTTCTCAAAATAACATGGCCAAAGAAAGTTCATCCCTACAAAATCATATAGTTTAGTCATGTTTCATTTTCGTTACACAAGAATGCTCTCATCATGCACAACCCTGATGACAAGCCAATCAATTGTTTCATACTTTAGTAATCTCAAACCTATAAACTTTCACGCAATATATGAGCGCGAGCCATGGACATAGCACTATGCGTGGAATAGAATATAATGAGGGGGGTTATGTGGAGAAGACAAAAAAGGGAGAAAGTCTCACATCAACGAGGCTAATCAATGGGCTATGGAGATGCCCATAGATTGATGTTAACGCAATGAGTAGGGATTGCCATGCAACGGATGCACTAGAGCTATAAATGTATGAAAGCTCAACAAAAGAAACTAGTGGGTGTGGATCCAACTTGCTTGCTCACGAAGACCTAGGGCACTTGAGGAGGCCCATTGTTGGAATATACAAGACAAGTTCTATAATGAAAAGTTCCCACTAGTATATGAAAGTGACAAAACAAGAGACTCTCTAACATGAAGATTAAGGTGCTACTTTGAAGCACAAGTGTGGCAAAGGATAGTAACATTGTCCCTTCTCTCTTTTTCTCTTTTTTTTCTTTTTTTTCTTTTTTTCTTTTTTTGGGCCTTTTCTTTTTTTATGGCCTTTCTCTTTTTTATTCTTTTATTTATTTATTGATTCCTCACTTGGGACAATGCTCTAGAAAATGATGATCATCACACTTCTATTTATTTACAACTCAATGATTACAACTCGATACTAGAACAAAGATGACTCTATATGAATGCCTCCGGCGGTGTACCGGGATATGCAATGAACCAAGAGTGACATGTATGAAAGAATTATGAACGGTGGCTTTGCCACAAATACTATGTCAACTACATGATCATGCTAAGCAATATGACAATAATGAATGTATCATGATGAACGGAATGATGGAAAGTTGCATGGCAATATATCTCGGAATGGCTATGGAAATGCCATAATAGGTAGGTATGGTGTCTGTCTTGAGGAAGATATAAGGAGGTTTATGTGTGAAAGAGCGTATCATATCACGGGGTTCGGATGCACCGGCGAAGTTTGCGCCAACTCTCAATGTGAGAAAGGGCAATGCACGGTACCAAAGAGGCTAGCAAGGATGGAAGGGTGAGAGTGCGTATAATCCATGGACTCAACATTAGTCATAAAGAACTCACATGCTTATTGAAAAAATCTACAAGTCATCAAAAACCTCGGTACCACACGCATGCTCCTAGGGGGATAGATTGGTATGAAAAGACCATCGCTCATCCCCGACCGCCACTCATAAGGAAGACAATCAAATAACACCTCATGTTTCAAATTTGTTGCATAACATTTACCATACGTGCATGCTACGGGACTTGCAAACTTTAACACAAGTACTTCTCAATTTCACAACTACTCAACTAGCACGACTTTGATATTATTACCTCAACATCTCAAAACAATCATCAAGCATCAAACTTCTCTTACTATTCAAAACACTCTTAAGAAAATTTTACTAATCTTGAACACCTAGCATATTAGGATTTTAAGCAAATTACAATGCTATTTAGACTCTCAAAATAATCTAAGAGAAGCATGAGAAATCAATAGTTTCTATAAAACAAATCCACCACCGTGCTCTAAAAGATATAAGTGAAGTACTAGAGCAAAACTATATAACTCAAAAGATATAAGCGAAGCACATAGAGTATTCTAATAAATTCCAAATCATGTATAGCTCTCTCAAAATGTGTGTACAGCAAGGATGATTGTGGTAAACTAACAAGCAAAGACTCAAATAATACAAGACGGTCCAAGTAAAACACATATCATGTGGCGAATAAAAATATAGCTCAAAGTAAAGTTACCGATAGGAGTAGACGAAAGAGGGGATGCCTTCCGGGGCATCCCCAAGCTTTGGCTTTTAGGTGTCCTTAGATTATCTTGGGGGTGCCATGGGAATCCACAATCTTAGGCTCTTGCCACTCCTTGTTCCATAATCCATCAAATCTTTACCCAAAACTTGAAAACTTCACAACACAAAACTTAAAGTAGAAAATCTCGTGAGCTCCTTTAGCGAAAGAAAATAAAAGACCACTTCAAGGTACTGTAATGAACTCATTCTTTATTTATATTGGTGTTATACCTACTGTATTCCAACTTCTCTATGGTTTATAAAATATTTTAGTAGCCATAGATTCATCAAAATAAGCAAACAACACACGAAAAACAGAATCTGTCAAAAACAGAACAGTCTGTAGTAATCTATAGCTAGCGCAAGATCTGGAACCCCAAAAATTCTAAAATAAATTGCTGGACGTGAGGAATTTATCTATTAATCATCTTCAAATATAATTAACTAAATAGAGCTTTTCAAATAAAAATGACAGCACTTCTCGTGAGCGCTAAAGTTTCTGTTTTTTACAGCAAGTTCAACAAGACTTTCCCCAAGTCTTCCCAACGGTTCTACTTGGCACAAACACTAATTAAACACAAAAAACACAACCAAAACAGAGGCTAGATTGGGTTGCCTCCCAACAAGCGCAATCGTTTAACGCCCCTAGCTAGGCATAACAAGCAAGAATAGATCTAGGTATTGCCATCTTTAGTAGGCAATCCATAAGTGGCTCTAGTAATAGATTCATAAGGTAATTTAATTTTAATTCTAGGAAAGTGTTCCATTCCTTTCCTTAATGGAAATTGGAATCTAATATTTCCTTCCTTCATATCAATAATTGCACCAATCGTTCCAAGGAAAGGTCTACCAAGAATAATAGGACATGAAGGATTGCAATGTATGTCAAGAACAATAAAATCTACGGGCACATAATTCCTATTTGAAACAATAAGAACATCATTAATTCTTCCCATAGGTTTCTTAATAGTGGAATTTGCAAGGTGCAAGTTTAGAGAGCAATCATCAAAATAACGGAAACCTAACAAATCACACAAAGTCTTTGGAATCGTGGAAACACTAGCACCCAAATCACATAAAGCATATCACTCATGATCTTTAATTTTAATTTTTAATAGTTGGTTCCCGCTCATCATAAAGTTTTATAGGGATAGAAACTTCCAATTCAAGTTTTTCTTCATAAGATTGCATCAAGGCATCAACGATATGTTTAGTAAATGCTTTATTTTGACTATAAGCGTGAGGAGAATTTAGCACGGATTGCAACAAGGAAATACAATCAATCAAAGAGCAATTTTCATAGTTAAATTCCTTGAAATCCATAATAGTGGGTTTAGCAACATCTAGGGTTTTAATTTTTTCAATCCCACTTTTATCAAATTTAGCTTCAAGATCAACAAATCCCGAATTGTTGGAACGCCTTCTAGGTAAAGGTGGATCATATTCAGTCCCATCATTATCAAGATTCATATTGCAAAACAAAGATTTAATAGGGGATACATCAATAACTTTTAGATCTTCATCTTTATGTTCATAGGAACTAGAAGAACACGCTCTTATAAAGGCATCTTTCTTAGCACGCATCCTAGCAGTTCTTTCTTTGCACTCATCAATGGAAATTCTCATGGCTTTGAGAGACTCATTGATATCATGCTTAGGTGGAATAGATCCAATTTTCAAAGAATCAACATCAAGAGAAATTCTATCAACGTTCCTAGCCAAATCATCAATCTTAAGCAATTTTTCTTCAATCATAGCATTAAAATTCTTTTGCGAAGTAATAAATTCTTTAATATTAGATTCAAAATAAGAGGGCATCTTATTATAATTTCCATAATAATTGTTGTAGGAATTACCATAATTATTAGAGGGATTACTAGGATAAGGCCTAGGGTTGAAATTTCGTCTATACGCGTTATTACCAAAATTGTTCCTACCAACAAAATTCACATCCATAGATTCATTATTATTCTCAATCAAAGTAGACAAGGGCATATCATTAGGATCAGAAGAACCACTCTTATTAGCAAATAATTTCATAAGTTCATCCATCTTTCCACTCAAAACATTAATTTCTTCTATCGCATGCACCTTTTTATTAGTAGATCTTCCAGTATGCCATTGAGAATAATTAACCATAATATTATCTAGGAGTTCAGTAGCTTCTCCTAAAGTGATTTCCATAAAAGTGCCTCCCGTGGCCGAATCTAAAAGATTTCTAGAAGCAAAATTCAATCCGGCATAAATTTTTTGAACAATCATCCATGAATTTAAACCATGAGTAGGGCAATTACGTATCATTAATTTCATTCTCTCCCAAGCTTTTGCAACATGTTCATGATCAAGTTGCTTAAAATTCATAATATCGTTTCTAAGAGAGATGATCTTAGCGGGAGGAAAATACTTAGAGATAAAAGCATCTTTGCACCTGTTCCATGAATCAATACTATTTTTAGGCAAAGACGAAAACCAAGCTTTAGCATGATCTCTAAGCAAAAAAGGAAATAGCTTCAATTTAACAATATCATTATCCACATCTTTCTTCTTTTGCATGTCACACAAATCAATGAAGCTATTTAGATGGGTAGCGGCATCTTCACTTGGAAGGCCGGAAAACGGATCTTTCATGACAAGATTCAGCAAAGCAGCATTAATTTCACAAGATTCAGCATCGGTAAGAGGAGCAATCAGAGTGCTAATAAAATCATTGTTGTTGGTATTGGTGAAGTCACACAATTTAGTATTATATTGAGCCATCATGACAAACAATCAAACTAACACACAAGCAAACAAAAAGCAAGCAGGCAAAAGGAGGCAAATAGAAAAAGACAGGGAGGATATTGAGAGAGGGCAAATAAAACGGCAAGGATGAAGTGGGGGAGAGGAAAACGAGAGGCAAATGGAAAATAATGTAATGCGGGAGATAAGGGTATGTGATGGGTACTTGGTATGTTGACTTTTGCATAGACCTCCCCGGCAACGGCGCCAGAAATCCTTCTTGCTACCTCTTGAGCATTGCGTTGGTTTTCCCCGAAGAGGAAGGGATGATGCAGCAAAGTAGCGTAAGTATTTCCCTCAGTTTTTGAGAACCAAGGTATCAATCCAGTAGGAGGCTACGCGCGAGTCCCTCGTACCTGCACAAAACAAATAAATCCCCGCAACCAACGCAAATAGGGGTTGTCAATCCCTATAAGGCCACTTACGAGAGTAATATCTGATAGATATGATAAGATAATATTTTTGGTATTTTTATGATAAAGATGCAAAGTAAAATAAAGGCAAAGTAAATAGCAAAGGAAATAACTAAGTAGTAGGAGATTAATATGATGAAGATAGACCCGGGGGCCATAGGTTTCACTAGTGGCTTCTCTCAAGAGCATAAGTGTTCTACGGTGGGTGAACAAATTACTGTTGAGCAATTGACAGAATTGAGCATAGTTATGAGAATATCTAGGTATGATCATGTATATAGGCATCACGTCCGAGACAAGTAGACCGACTCCTGCCTGCATCTACTACTATTACTCCACTCATCGACCACTCTCCAGTATGCATCTAGAGTATTTAGTTAAAAATAGAGTAACGCCTTAAGCAAGATGACATGATGTAGAGGGATAGACTCATGCAATATGAAGAAAACCCCATCTTGTTATCCTCGATGGTAACAATACAATACGTGCCTTGCTGCCCCTACTGTCATTGGGAAAGGACACCGCAAGATTGAACCCAAAGCTAAGCACTTCTCCCATTGCAAGAAAGATCAATCTAGTATGCCAAACCAAACTGATAATTCAAAGAGACTTGCAAAGATAACCAATCATACATAAAACAATTCAAAGAAAATTCAAATATTATTCATAGATAGACTTGATCATAAACCCACAATTCATCGATCTCAACAAACACGCCGCAAAAAGAAGATTACATCGAATAGTTCTCCACAAGAGAGGGGGAGAACATTGTATTGAGATCCAAAAAGAGAGAAGAAGCCATCTAGCTACTAACTATGGACCCGTAGGTCTGAGGTAAACTACTCACACTTCATCGGAGGGGCTATGGTGTTGATGTAGAAGCCCTCCGTGATCGATGCCCCCTCCGGCGGAGCTCCGGAACAGGCCCCAAGATGGGATCTCGTGGATACAGAAAGTTGCGGCGGTGAAATTAGGATTTTGGCTCCGTATCTGATCATTTCGGGGTACGTAGGTATATATAGGAGGAAGGAGTACGTCGGTGGAGCAACAAGGGGCCCATGAGGGTGGAGGGCGTGCCCCCCTACCTCGTGGCCTCCTCTTTTCTTTCTTGACGTAGGGTCCAAGTCTCCCGGGTCTTGTTCGTTGAGAAAATCACGTTCCCGAAGGTTTCATTCCGTTTGGACTCCGTTTGATATTCCTTTTCTTTGAAACCCTAAAACAGGCAAAAAAACAACAATTCTGGGCTGGGCCTCCGGTTAATAGGTTAGTCCCAAAAATAATATAAAAGTGGATAATAAAGCCCAATAATGTCCAAAACAGTAGATAATATAGCATGGAGCAATCAAAAATTATAGATCCGTTGGAGACGTATCAAAAGTAACAGTAACGGTGGCAAAAGTAACAATAGAAGTTTTGTAGCAATCGTAATAGTGGCAATGGAAGAAGTAACTGAGCAAAGATCATATGAAATGAGCTCGTAGGCAATGGATCAATGATCGATAATTATGTCGGATGCCATTCATCATGCAACAGTTATAACATAGGGTAACACAGAACTAGCTCCAGTTCATCAATATAATGTAGGCATGTATTCCGAATATAGTCATACGTGCTTATGGAAAAGAACTTGTATGGCATCTTTTGTCCTACCCTCCCGTGGTAGCGGGGTCCTATTGGAAACTAAGGGATATTAAGGCCTCCTTTTAATAGAGTACCGGACCAAAGCATTAGCACTTAGTGAATACATGAACTCCTCAAACTACGGTCATCACCGGGAGTGGTCCCGACTATTGTCACTCCCGGGTTGCTGGATCACAACACATAGTAGGTGACTATCACTTGCAAGATAGGATCAAGAACACAAATGTATTCATGAAAACATAAAGGGTTCAGATCTGATATCATGGCAGTCAGGCCCTAGTGACAAGCATTAAGCATAGCAAAGTCATAGCAACATCAATCTTAGAACATAGTGGATACTAGGGATCAAACCCTAACAAAACTAACTCGATTACATGGTAAATCTCATCCAACCCATCACGGTCTAGCAAGCCTACGATGGAATTACTCACGAACAGCGGTGAGCATCATGAAATTGGTGATGGAGTATGGTTGATGATGACGATGGCCACAGATTCCCCTCTCCGGAGCCCCAAACGGACTACAAATCTACCCTCCCGAGGAAGAATAGGGCTTAGTGGCGGCTCCGTATCATAAAACATGATGAATCATTCTCTCTAATTTTTTCTCCCCGAAAGAGAATATATGGAGTTGGAGTTGAGGTCGGTGGAGGTCTAGGGGCCCCACAAGGTCGGGGGCGCGCCCCCACCCTTGTGGCTAGGGTGTGGGCCCCTTGCTACTGATTCTTTCGCCAATATTTTTTATTAATTCCAAAACTTGGCCCTGTGAAGTTTTAGGTCATTTCGAGAACTTTCTATTCTGCACAAAAATAACACCATGGCAATTATGCTGAAAACAGCGTCAGTCCGGGTTAGTTCCATTCAAATCATGCAAGTTATAGTCCAAAACAAGGGCAAAAGAGTTTGGAAAATTAGATACCATGGAGATGTATCAACTCTGCCAAGCTTAAACCTTTGCTTGTCCTCAAGCAATTCAGTTGATAAACTGAAAGCGATAAACAAAAACTTTTACAAACTCTATTTGATCTTGCTGTTGCAAATATGTAAAGTCAGCATTCAAGTTTTTAGCAAAGATCATGAACTAACCATATTCACAATAACATTTAGGTCTCACATTTACTCATATCAATGGCATAATCAACTGGCGAACAATAATAATAAATCTCGGATGACAACACTTTCTCAAAACAATCATGATATGATATAACAAGATGGTATATCACTAGCCCTTTCTGAGACCGCAAAACATAAATGCAGAGCACCCCTCAAGATCAAGGACTGACTAGACATTGTAATTCATGGTAAAAGAGATCCAGTCACAATCATACTCAATATAAATTAATAACAATGCATACAAATGACAGTGGTGCTCTCTAACTGGTGCTTTTTATAATAGGATGATGACTCTGCAATAAAAGTAAATAGATAGGCCCTTCGCTGAGGGAAGCAGGGATTTGCATAGGTGCCAGAGCTCGAGTTTTGAAATAGAGATTGAATAATATTTTGAGCGGTATGCTTTCATTGTCAACATAACAACCAAGAGATCTCAGTATCTTCCATGCTACATACATTATAGGCGGTTCCCAAATAGAATGGTAAAGTTTATACTCCCCCACCACCAACAAGCACACTCCATGGCTGGTCCAAAACAATGGGTACCGTCCAACTAACAATAGTCCTGGGGGAGTTTTGTTTGCAATTGTTTTGATTTGATTTGCTTTCAGCATGGGACTGGGCATCCCGGTTACCAGCCATTTTCTCGTGAATGATGAGCGGAGTCCACTCATCGTGAGAATAACACACCTAGCATGGAAGATATTGACAGCCCTAGTTGGTACATGAGCTATTCGAGCATACAAAATAGATTATTGTTTGAAGTTTTAGAGGTTGGCACTTGCAAATTTACTTGGAACGGTAGGTAAATACCGCATATAGGAAGGTATGGTGGACTCATATGGAACAACTTTGGGTTTTATGGAAGTGGATGCACAAGCAGTATTCCCGCTTAGGACAAGTGAAGGCCAGGAAGAGACTGGGAAGCGACCAACTATAGAGTGTCAACAGCCATAAACATGCATTCATATTAACCAACATTGAATGCAAGCATGAGTAGGATATAAATCACCATGGACATAAATATTGTAGAGGCTATGTTGATTTTGTTTCAACTACATGCGTGAACATGTGCCAAGTCAAGCCACTCGAATCATTCAAAGGAGGATACCATCCTATCATACTATATCACAACCATTTTAATTTCCATGTTGGCATGCAAGGTAAACCATTATAAACTCCGAGCTAATTAAGCATGGCATGAGTAATTATAATCTCTAATTGTCATTGCAAACATGTTTCATTCATAATAGGGTGAATCAGGAACGATGAACTAATCATATTTACAAAAACAAGATAGGTTGCGTTCATACCAGCTTTTCCTTATCTCAATCATTTCATCATATATCGTCATTATTGCCTTTCACTTGCATGACCGAATGGTGTGGATAATAATAAGAGTGCACATGCATTGGACTAAGCTGGAATCTGCAAACATTAGTCAAGGGAGAAGACAGGGTAATATGGGCTCTTTGTTAGATCAACAATAATGCAGATGAGATCCACTCATCATTTTTATAGTGGTCTTCTCCTCTTGACCCCCAAAGAAAACAAAAGAATTTCAAAGAAACACACTGAAATATTTTTGGAGTTTTTTGTTTTTCTAAGGAAGGTAAAACAAGAACAAGAAAAACTATTTACACAGGAAAGCTCCCAGCAAGCAAAAGAAGAACGAGAAATCTTTTTGGGTTTTCTTTTAATTTTGCTACTACTAAGCATGCATAGAAAGTAAACTAACTACAACAATTTTTTTGTTTTTCTTAAGGTTTATCGAACACACAAGAAGAAATCAAGAAAAAGGAAATAAACTAACATGGATAATACAATGAAAAAGTATGAGCACCAACAACTGAAATAAGTGTGTGAACATGAATATAATGTCGGTGAGAAATACGTACTCCCCCGAGCTTAGGCTTTCGGCCTAAGTTGGTCTATGCCCACAGATCAAAGTAGTTCTCTCTGGTGCTCTAGTGTACTGAGGAGGATCCTGGGGGTTCCACTAGTTAGCGAGCTCCTGTGGATCCCACTGATAAATAGACTCCTAGTATGGATCAGGTGATGGCTCTGGCTCAGGAGGTGGGGATCGTGTCCCCTCCCAGTATGCATGAATGTATGCGGGCAAAACAAAGTACCTGCCTGAATGAATATCAAACAAAACTGGTGCATGCAAGGTAATAATCCGAAAAGTATTCTCGCTAAATACCGAGTTATAAATAAGTCTCTTTTTCTCATCATGGCAAATAAACTTATGTCCTACCATGTTGTCATAATCTAAATGTATAGTGGGTAGCAATTTCTCCTCTTTTTCATAGTGCCTAATGGGTATCTCAAAATGTTTAGCAAGTCAGGAGGCGAAGATGCCTCCGAAAATAGGACCCTTTGCACGGTTCATACTCAACCATTTAGCAACCATAGCGCCAAACTATAAGTTCTATCTCTATGTAAAGTGTGGCGCAAAACGGCGAGGTTAGGGGCACTAAGGCCTCCACTCTCTCCACGACCAATAAAAATCTCCCAGCAAATAATGAGTAATAGCGTAAAGCGGGAAGATGTATAGTAGATACTCTCGCTCCCGACACTCCTCTACCTTCCCCTACGGTAATTTCATGAATAAGGCCTTCCACATCACTAGGACGTGGTTCCTCGATGCTACCTTGATAAGGTAATTTATAAACCTGACAAAAGTCATAAAGCGTCATTTCTTTGTACTCATCATATAAGTGAAAGTCTACCGTGGGTGGTGATTCCTAGCATGAAAGTGAAAATTCTGCACGAAAGTATTAGTGAGTAGGAGATACTAATTACACCGGTCGAGGAGGAAGTTGGTGATGCCTGCATTCCCAGCCAAATAATAGAAATCATCATAAATCCTGGTTGCTTGTAAGAATACATCACATGGCCATTCACACGGCCAAATTTCCGCGGTGGGAGGAAGATTATACTTGGGTTTTTCCTTCTCCTCATTTTCTTTTTCCTTCGAACCCTGGCTCGAGGAACTTCTCAACAATATCCTCAACATTTTCTTCCTCTGAAAAATTTCTAATAATTTTAGTGACTTAAAATAAAAGTGAGCCAAACTCAATAAAATTGATAGCAACTCGTCCCATAAGTGCTTAGAGGCTATATCATGCATCAAACTACTTTGGACCATATAAATTTAACATGCAAGCTCAAGAACAGGGTCACCACAACAGAAAAAAATTGCAATGAATAAAGCACTAGAAAAAACTAACTGGACCAATGGAGGAGTCACATACCGAAGAACAATCCCCCAAAGCCGTTTTGTGAATGGAGGTTTGAGCAAGGAGATCGAAAATGGCAGCACGATGAGCAAGAACACGAGTTTGAGAAATGGAGTGATTTTTTTCTGGAGGAAGAAGGAGTGGATGGATGCTGGAATAAGTAGAGGGGGCACGTGGGGCCCACAAGGTCAGGGGAGCGCCCTCCACCCTTGTGGCCAGCTGGTGAGCCCCCCTGGTGTGTTCTTTGCACCAAAAATTCTAAAATATTCTATAAAAAATCATATCAAATTTTCAGGGGGAGAACTTTTATTTCCGGGACATTTTTTATTGCTTGGATAATTCAGAAACTAGACAGAAAATACTATATTTGCTTTATTTAAACTAAATAAAAGAAATTCATCCATCTCATGGTCATCAAGAGGAATCCATTAACAAGGTTGATCAAGTCTTATTAACAAACTTCTTCCGAATGACATGAAACCGGAGAACTTTTGAATAACACTAGGTTACCTCAACGGGCATATGCATGTCCCTAATAATAAGAATATCATATTTCTTTTTGACAGTAGGTAGAGGGAATTCAAAACCTCCAATAGTAATAGTTGAAACTTTTTTGATAGAATTGATACTATGAACTTGAGGTTGTTTCTTCGGAAAGTGTACCGTATGCTCATTACCATTAACATGAAAAGTGACATTGCCTTTGTTGCAATCAATAACATCCCCTAGAGTATTCAAAAAGGGTCTACCAAGGATAATCGACACACTGTCATCCTCAGGAATATCAAGGATAACAAAGTCCGTTAGAATTGTAACGTTTGCAACCACAACAGGCACATCCTCACAAATACCAATGGGTATACCAGTTGATTTATCAGCCATTTGCAAAGAAATTTCAGTAGGTGTCAACTTATTCAATTCAAGTCTACGATACAAAGAGAAAGGCATAACACTAACACCGGCTCCAAGATCACATAAAGCAGTTTTAACATAGTTTCTTTTAATGGAGCATGGTATAGTTGGTACTCCTGGATCTCCAAGTTTCTTTGGTATTCCACCCTTAAAAGTATAATTAGCAAGCATGGTGGAAATTTCAGCTTCCACCATCTTTCTTTTATTAGTAACAATTTCTTTCATGTCCTTAGCATAAGGAGGCATTTTAAACATATCAGTCAAATGCATACGCAAAAAGATAGGTCTAATCATTTCAGCAAAGCACTCAAAATCCTCATCATCCCTTTTCTTGGATGGCTTAGGAGGAATGGGCATAGGTTTCTGAACCCATGGTTCTCTTTCTTTACCGTGTTTCCTAGCAACAAAGTCTTTCTTATCATAACGTTCATTCTTTGATTGTGGGTTATCAAGATCAACAGCAGGTTCAGTCTCTACATCATTATCATTACTAGGTTGAGCATCAACATGAACACCATCATTAACCTTAGCACTAGATTCATGTTCATTACCAGACTGTGTCTCAACATCAGAAATAGAAATATCATTGGGATTCTCATGTGTATCTATAGCATGCAAAGTCCTATTAGCTTTCTTTTTTCTTTTTGGTATTAGGAGTAGGTGCATCAGTATTAACTCTCTGAGAATCTTGCTCAACTCTCTTAGGATGGCCCTTAGGATACAAAGGTTCCTGGGTCATTTTACCACCTCTAGTCATAACCATAACAACATTATCATTATTCTAACTATTCAACTCATTAAGCAAATCATCCTGAGCTTTAAGTACTTGTTCTACTTAAGTTGTAACCATGGAAGCATGTTTACTAATAAGCTTAAGGTCATTAACAGTTCTACTCATATAATCATCTAGGTGGTCAAGCATGTAAGCATTACGTTTCAATTTTCTACTAACATAAGCATTGAAGTTCTCTTGTTTAACAATGAAATTATCAAACTCATCCAATCATTGTCTAGCAGACATATGCTACCTCTTGAGCATGTGTTGGTTTTCCCTTGAAGAGGAAAGGGTGATGCAGCAAAGCAGCGTAAGTATTTCCCTCAGTTTTGAGAACCAAGGTATCAATCTAGTAGGAGGTCACACACAAGTCGCCTCGTACCTACACAAACAAATAGGAACCTTGCAACCAACACGATAAAGGGGTTGTCAATCCCTTCACGGCCACTTGCAAAAGTGAGATATGACAGAGATAATAAGATAAATATTTTTGGTATTTTTATGATATCGATTGGAAAGTAAAGATCGCAAAATAAAAGATGGAAGAAAATAGTAAATTGATAGGCAAGTAATATGATGGAAGATAGACCCGGGGGCCATAGGTTTCACTAGTGGCTTCTCTCAAGATAGCATAATTTATGGTGGGTGAACGAATTACTGTCAAGCAATTGATAGAAAAGTGCATAGTTATTGGAATATCTAGGCATGATCATGTATATAGGCATCACATCCGCGATAATTAGACTGAAACGATTCTGCATCTACTACTATTACTCCACACATCGACCACTACCCAGCATGCATCTAGAGTATTAAGTTCATAAGAACAGAGTAACACATTAGGCAAGATGATATGATGTAGAGGGATAAACTCAAGCAATATGATATAAACCCCATCTTTTTTATCCTCGATGGAAACAATACAATACGTGCCTTGCTACCCCTGCTGTCACTAGGAAGGGACACCGCAAGATTGAACCCAAAGCTAAGCACTTCTCCCATTGCAAGAAAGATCAATCTAGTAGGCCAAACCAAACTGATAATTCGAAGAGATTTGCAAAGATATCAAATCATACATAAAAGAATTCAGAGAAGAACCAAATATTGTTCATAGATAATCTTGATCATAAACCCACAATTCATTGGATCTCGACAAACACACCGCAAAAAGAATTACATCGAGTAGATCTCCAAGAGAATCGAGGAGAACTTTGTATTGAGATCCAAAGAGAGAGAAGAAGCCATCTAGCTAATAACTATGGACCCGAAGGTCTGCGGTAAACTACTCACACATCATCGGAGAGGCTATGGTGTTGATGCAGAAGCCCTCCATGATCGATTCCCCCTCCGGCAGAGCACCAGAAAAGGCCCCAAGATGGGATCTCACGGGTACAGAAGGTTGCGGCGGTGGAAATAGGGCTTCGTGGTGCTCCAGATGTTTTCAGGGTATATGAGTATATAGGTGAAAGAACTAGGTCAGGGGAGCCACGAGGGGCCCACGAGGGTGTGGGGCTCGCCTGCCCCCTGGGCGCGCCTCCCTGCCTCGTGGCCGCCTCGTTGCTTCCTTGACGTCCACTCTAAGTCTCCTAGATTGCATTTGTTCCAAAAATAACTCTCCCGAAGGTTTCATTCCGTTTGGATTCCGTTTGATATTCCTTTTTCTGCGAAACATTGAAATAGGCAAAAAACAGCAATTTGCACTGAGCCTTGGGTTAGTAGATTAGTCCCAAAATAATATATAAGTGCTTAGTAAAGCCCATTAAACATCCAAAACAGATAATACAATAGCATGGAACAATCAAAAATTATAGATACGTTGGAGACGTATCAAGCATCCCCAAGCTTAATTCCTGCTCGTCCTCGAGTAGATAAATGAGAAAAACAGAATTTTTTATGTGGAATGCTACCTAGCTTAATTCTCAATGTAATTTTCTTTATTATGGCATGAATATTCAGATCCAAAAGATTCAAGATAAAAGTTTAATATTGACATAAAAATAATAATACTTCAAGCATACTAACTAAGCAATTATGTCTTCTCAAAATAACATGGCCAAAGAAAGCTTATCCCTACAAAATAATATAGTTTGGCTATGCTTCATTTTTGTCACACAAAAATGCTCTCATCATGCACAACCCCGATGACAAGCCAAGCAATTGTTTCATACTTTAGTAATCTCAAAAAAAAAAATTCAACTTTCACGCAATACATGAGCGTGAGCCATGGACATAGCACTATGGGTGGAATAGAATATAATGATGGGGGTTGTGTGGAGAAGACAAAAAGGAGAAAGTCTCACATTGACGTGGCTAATCAACGGGCTATGGAGATGCCCATCAATTGATGTCAATGCAAGGAGTAGGGATTGCCATGCAACAGAAGCACTATATCTATAAATGTATGAAAGCTCAACAAAAGAAACTAAGCGGGTGTACATCCAACTTGCTTGCTCACAAAGACCTAGGGCATTTGAGGAAGCCCATTGTTGGAATATACAAGCCAAGTTCTATAATGAAAAATTCCCACTAGTATATGAAAGTGACAACATAGGAAACTCTCTATCATGAAGATCACGGTGCTACTTTGAAGCACAAGTGTGGAAAAATGATAGTAGCATTGCCCCTTCTCTCTTTTTCTCTCTTTTTTCTTTTTTTGGCCTTCTTTTTTTGCCTTTCTCTCTTTCTTTTGATATCATAGATATTTCCTCACATGGGACAATGCTCTAATAATGATGATCGTCACACTTCTATTTATTTAATACTCAATGATTACAACTCGATACTAGAACAAGATATGACTATATGAATGCCTCCGGTGGTGTACCGGGATTGGCAATGAATCAAGAGTGACATGTATGATAAATTATGCATGGTGGCTTTGCCACAAATATGATGTCAACTACATGATCATGCAAGGCAATATGACAATGATGATGTGTGTCATGATGAACGGAACGGTGGAAAGTTGCATGGCAATATATCTCGGAATGGCTATGGAAATGTCATGATAGGTAGGTATGGTGGCTGTTTTGAGGAAGATATAAGGAGGTTCGTGTGTGATAGAGCATATCATATCACGGGGGTTGGATGCACCGGCGAAGTTTGCACCAACTCTCAAGGTGAGAAAGGGCAATGCACGGTACCGAAGAGGCTAGCAATGATGGAAGGGTGAGAGTGCGTATAATCCATGGACTCAACATTAGTCATAAAGAACTCACATACTTATTGCAAAAATGTACAAGTCATCAAAAACCAAGTATTACACGCATGCTCCTAGGGGGATAGATTGGTAGGAAAAGACCATTGCTCGTCCTCGACCGCCGCTCATAAGGATGACAATCAAAGAACACCTCATGTTTCAAATTTGTCACACAACGGTTACCATACGTGCATGCTACGGGACTAGCAAACCTCAAAACAAGTATTTCTAAATTTCACAATTACTCAACTAGCACAACTCTAGTATCACCATCTTCATATCTCGAAACAATCATCAAGTATCAAACTTCTCATAGTATTCCATGCACTTTTATGGAAGTTTTTATTATACCCATCTTGGATGCCTATCATATTAGGACAAAATTTATAACCAAAGCAAATTACCATGCTGTTCTAAAGGACTCCCAAAATAATATAAGTGAAGCATGAGAGATCAATTATTTCTATAAAATAAAACCACCACCGTGCTCTAAAAGATATAAGTGAAGCACTAGAGCAAAACTATCTAGCTCAAAAGATATAAGTGAAGGACATAGAGTATTCTAATAAATTATGATTCATGTGTGTATCTCCCAAAAGGTGTTTACAGCAAGGATGATTGTTGTAAACTAAAAAGAAAAGACTCAAATCATACAAGACGCTCCAAGCAAAACACATATCATGTGGTGAATAAAAATATAGCCTCAAGTAAAGTTACCGATGGATGAAGACAAAAGAGGGGATGCCTTCCGGGGCATCCCCAATCTTAGGCTTTTGGTTGTCCTTTAATTTTAACTTGGGTTGCCTTGGGAATTCCCAAGATTAGGCTCTTTCCACTCCCTATTCCAAAATCCATAAAATCCTTACCCAAAACTTGAAAACTTCACAACACAAAACTCAACAGAAAATCTCATCAGCTCTGTTAGTAAAAGAAAACAAACCACCACTTAAAGGTACTTTAATGAACTCATTCTTTATTTATATTGGTGTTAAAACTACTGTACTCCAACTTCTCTATGGTTCATACCCCCCGATACTAGCCATAGATTCATCAAAATAAGCAAACAACACACGAAAAACAGAATGTGTCAAAAACAGAACAGTCTGTAGTAATCTGTATCAAACGTATACTTATGGAACCCCAAAAATTCTGAAATAAATTTTTGGACGTGAGGAATTTATCTATTAATCATCCGCAACAAGAATCAACTTAATATCACTCTCCAGTAAAACATAGAAGCTAATCTCGTGAGCACTAAAGTTTCTGTTTTTACAGCAAGATCGCAAAGACTTTCCCCAAGTCTTCCCAAAGGTTCTACTTGGCACAAACACTAAGTAAAACACAAAAACACAACCATAAAAGAGGCTAGATGAATTATTTATTACTAAACAGGAACAAAAATAAAATTCGGTTGCCTCCCAACAAGCGCTATCGTTTAACGCCCCTAGCTAGGCATAAAAGCAAGAATAGATCTAGGTATTATCATCTTCGGTTTTAATTTTTTTTAGAGGAGTCATGCTTGAATCCGGGAGGTTCTTTATGTTTCCCTTCATATTTGGGAATTTTTAAATCTAAAGAATCCAACCGCTTATTGCAAAGGGTAATCAACATATTCATGCGGTGAAGGTTTCCGCTAACACTCTTAAGAGGTTCAAGAGACTTTTGTAAAATTTTCGTTACTTCGCAAATCTTCTCAAAAACTTGTGTCTCTTCCTCGGTATGATGTGGCCTCTTTTGTTGAGGTAGTGTTCCCACTATTCCCTCTATGATTTCATGAGCAAAAATGGGATCAATTTCGATAAAATTTCCTTTGGCAATGCAATCCAAGAGTTGTCTATGGGACATATTTAGTCCAACATAAAATTGCGAAGTAAAATTCTAAATTCACCTCTAAGGTGCAATTACGATAAGGTTCCATCATCCTATACCAAGCGTCTTTTAAATTTTCTCCTTGCCTTTATTTGAAGTGAAGAACTTCAAACTCGGGAGACAAGGGAGCAGATAAGGGACTGGCCATGACGGTGAAACAAACGATCTAACACACGGACACAAGAAGCAAGCGAAAAGAGACGAACAGAAAAAAGAGGGCGAATAAAACGCAAGCGTGAAGTGGGGGAGAGGAAAACGAGAGGCAAATGGCAAATAATGTAATGCGAGGGATAAGAGTTTGTGATGGGTACTTGGTATGTCTTGACTTGGCGTAATCCTCCCCAGCAACGGCGCCAGAAATCCTTCTTGCTACCTCTTGAGCATGCGTTGGTTTTCCCTTGAAGAGAAAAGGGTGATGCAGCAAAGCAACATAAGTATTTCCCTCAGTTTTGAGAACCAAGGTATCAATCTAGTAGGAGGTCACACACAAGTCGCCTCGTACCTACACGAACAAATAAGAACCTTGCAACCAACGCAATAAAGGGGTTGTCAATCCCTTCACGACCACTTGCAAAAGTGAGATATGATAGAGATAATAAGATAAATATTTTTGGTACTTTTATGATATAGATTGCAAAGTAAAGATTGCAAAATAAAAGATGGAAGAAATAGTAAATTGATAGGCAAGTAATATGATGGAAGATAGACCCGGGGGCCATAGGTTTCACTAGTGGCTTCTCTCAAGATAGCATAATTACGGTGGGTGTACGAATTACTATTGAGCAATTGATAGAAAAGCGCATAGTTATGAGAATATCTAGGCATGATCATGTATATACGCATCACGTCCGCGACAAGTAGATGGAAACGATTCTGCATCTACTACTATTACTCCACACATCGACCGCTATCCAGCATGCATCTAGAGTATTAAGTTCATAAGAACATAGTAACGCATTAGGAAAGATGACATGATGTAGAGGGATAAGCTCAAGCAATATGGTATAAAACTGTAACATCCCAAATTTTCAATTTGGAATGTTATACATTAGATCATCAATGCATATCATATTTTATTTGCTTTTGGTTTGATCCTAGAAATTTCTACGCAACTCAAGGACCCACGGAGAGAGTTGGGGAATTCATTATTTTCATATTTGAGTTTTCTCAAATTTTGAGAATAGGATCATTTGATTTTAATTATTTTATCATCAATTTATTTTGAATTTAGGCCCCAAATAAATGTTCACCTTGTGCGGCTTGATTTTAGAAGCCCGGGAAAATTTATTTCGGGATTTTTGGAGTCCGTTTAGTATTTCTTTTATTTGTTTTTCTGCGTGGAATAATTAAAAAATGCGAACCGACTTCGGGCCGTACCCGAGCGGGACACCGCCCGGGGGCAGCCTTTAAATACCGCCGCCCGAGCCGCCCCAGCCCACCGCTCCCGAAATCAGAGCCGCTGCCGCCCGCCGCCGGACCCAGGTCAACCTCGTTTTCGCCGCCGTTTAAAAAAGTCGCGGTTAAAAAAAAGTCGCGGTTTTTTTTAGTTTCGGTTTTTTTAAATAGATCGGTTTTCTGATTTATTTAATTAGCGAGTGTTCGTCCGTTCGTTCGTTCTAGCGAACGTTCGTCATTTCTTTTCTCGGATTAAATCCGTGATTTTTCTGATCGCGATTCCTGATCCGATTTTCGTTTTAGTATAACTTTTCGCTCGGTTATCGGAATCAGGCAATTCAAGCGCCTGGAGTTTCGTCTCGAAACCCTCTAACCGTTTAACCAAATTAAACAAGTTTTTGCCACTGTAAAAATTAGCCTAGATCTAGAATAGTAAACGAAGCCTGTTTCTTTTGCCGTTTGACTTTCGTTGCTTCGTTGGATTTGATTCTTTTTGCAAACCGGAGTTCTTAAGTTGAACCTTCTGGTTAGATCTCTTATTCGAGTTTTACCTGTGCATTAGATGAATACTTATTGTATGCTTGTTTGTTTGTCTGCGATAGAATACCCGGAGTGCGCCGCCTGTTACTTCGAATCTCTAGGTTTCGCGGATCATCAACAAGGCAAGTAACACTTTGATCATAACTTCTACTACCCAGTTTTATTGCATTAGATCAATCCTCAAACATTGCATGATTAGGATCTAATTAAATTGTGGGATGGAAAGTAGTTGAGGTCATACCTATTACCTGTTGTAGTATCAAACCTTTGGGAGTTACTTCTACGTTTGCTTACTATTATGCCATGCTATGCTAGTAGACATGGATTGGGTGAGTGATATCCATGACAGATGTGAGTTTGTTAATTAATGGTTTATCTAAGGTGGCAACTTAAATACACATCTGGGTGGATTGAGGTACTTGGGTATTCCAGGATTGCCTGTTTTTCTTTATGGACCGCCACTCAGGCCCAAAGGGATCATGAGATTTTTCATACTAGAAACTTCCGTGTGCAGCCACAAGCTATTATGGGCTCTAGCATAGTTGATTAAGTCGTGCGAACTCTTACAGGGTAGACTAGCAGATGTAGGGGAAAGTAGGTGTAACGGTCTATCCATCATAAGGTGCTAGCACTTCTGAAAGACTATGTCTCGGTCATCCGTTTCTCAAACACCGTGTAGTGCGAGAAACCAAACGGAGGTGATCGAGTCTTGTGGGGAAAAGTGCGCAAACCTCTGCAGAGTGTATAAACTAATCATGGTTAGCCGTGTCCCCGGTTATGGACATCTTGAGTATCTAGTACTTGGATTATCATGTGAATCTCAACATGTTACTCTAAATTAATTTTGTTGGGTTTTGTTTAATGATGATGCTTAATTGGGATTGAGAATGCTGTCAACCATTCTCAATGTTTAACAACTACCATGATAGTTAAATAAAGTTTATTCCTTTGTAGTAGGGAAAAATTGGCTTTATGCAAAACTGTAACCATAGAGCTTTCCACCAGCCAAATATGCATATAGAATAGCCTGATTCATTCCATTACTCTCTATGTGTTACTTTGCCAGCATATTCCATGTGCTGACCCATTTTGGGCTGCAACGTTAATGTTGCAGACTTTTCAGACGACGATTAAGGAGTTTTTAGGTCGTGGTTCCTCAGTGATGCCGTTGGAGTTGATGGACTCACTTATCTTCCAAGTCTTCCGCTGTTATCATTATTAGATGGCCTTAAGCCATATTTATTGTAATAAGTTCTCTATTGAGACACTCGATGTAATAAGTGTGTGATTGCTACTCTGTTATAAATCCTTTGAGTACTGTGTGGTGTCAGCATTACTGATCCAGGGATGACACCTGAGCACAGAGATCAGACCGTTTGAGGTCTGGTCGCTACAAAAACCCACCTTTTTATCCTCGATGGCAACAATACAATACGTGCCTTGCTGCCCCTGTTATCACTGGGAAAGGACACCACAAGATTTAACCCAAAGCTAAGCACTTCTCCCATTGCAAGAAAGATCAATCTAGTAGGCCAAACCAAACTGATAATTCGAAGAGACTTGGAAAGATATCAAATCATACATAAAAGAATTCAGAGAAGAACCAAATATTGCTTATATATAATTTTGATCATAAACCCACAATTCATCGGATCTCGACAAACACACCGCAAAAAGAAATACATCGAATAGATCTCCAAGAGAATCGAGGAGAACTTTGTATTGAGATCCAAAGAGAGAGAAGAAGCCATCTAGCTAATAACTATGGACCCGAAGGTCTGTGGTAAACTTCTCACACATCATCGGAGAGGCTATGGTGTTGATGTAGAAGCCCTCTGTGATCGATTCCCCCTTTGGCAGAGCGCCGGAAAAGGCCCCAAGATGGGATCTCACGGGTGCAGAAGGTTGCGGCGGTGGAAATAGGGTTTCGTGGTGCTCCTGGATGTTTTCAGGGTATATGAGTATATATAGGCGAAAGAACTAGGTTAGGGGAGCCACGAGGGTGGGAGGCGCGCCTCCCTGCCTCGTGGCCGCCTCGTTTCTTCCTTGATGTCCACTCCAAGTCTCATAGATTGTGTTTGTTCCAAAAATAACTCTCCCAAAGGTTTTATTCCGTTTGGATTCCGTTTGACATTCCATTTCTGCGAAACACTAAAATAGGCAAAAAAACAGCAATTTGCACTGGGCCTTGGGTTAGTAAGTTAGTCCCAAAAATAATATAAAAGTGCTTAATAAAGCCTAGTAAACATCCAAAATAATAATATAATAGCATGGAACAATAAAAAATTATAGATACGTTGGAGACGTATCAACTTATTATAAGGAATATCACCTTTATCAAATCTACGGAGAGAGTTTACCTCTACTACCTTTGTCGAGTTATCAAGACCATGCATTTCTTCAATAGGTGGTAGATTCTTAACATCTTCAGCTTTAGTACCTTTTTCTTTCATAGATTTCTTTGCCTCTTGCATATCTTCAGGACAGAGAAATAGAATACCCATTTTCTTAGGAGTTGGCTTCGGAGTTGGTTCAGGAAGTGCCCAATCATTTTCATTACTCATTATATTATTCAATAGCAATTCAGGTTGCTCAATAGTTCTTGCCCTGAAAACACAACCAACACAACTATCCAGGTGGTCTCTGGAAGCATCGGTTAGTCCATATTAAGTAATTGGAGAAGCCTCCCCCAAGCTTGTGGGGGACTCTCTTCTTCAATTTGCGCAAAAATAAATATTTCCTTTAAAGCAGCTTGTTTCTTATGAGCGAGAAATATTTTACAGAGAAGTGATAAATCATATCCTGGGGACTACGCACACAACCAGGAGCAAGAGAATTAAACCATATCTTAGCATCACCCTTTTATGAGAAAGGAAACAATTTGAGAATATAGTAATAGCAGATTTTTCCTCGTGAGCAAATAGGGTGGCTATATCATTCAATTTAGTAAGATGTGCCACAGCAATTTCAGATTCATAACCATAGAAAGGATCAGATTCAACCAAAGTAATTAACTCAGGATCAACAAAGAATTCATAATCCTTATCAGTAACAAAGATAGGCGAAGTAGCAAAAATGGGATCATATTTCATTCTAGCATTCAAGGATTTTTCTTTCAGCTTAGCTAACAATTTCTTAAGATCTTCTCTATCATTGCAAGCAAAGAAGTCTCTAGCAGTTTCTTCATCCATAACATAACCCTCAGGAACAACAGGCAATTCATATCTAGGGGGAGAATCATAATCATCATTTTCAATAATTTCATCAGTTTCAGTAATTTCATTCTCTCTAGCCCTAGCAAGTTGTTCATCAAGAAATTCACCTAGTGGCACAGTATTATCAAGCAGAGTAGTAGTTTCATCATAAGCATCATGCATAGCAGAAGTGGCATCATCAATAACATGCGACATATCTGAATCAATAGCATGTGTAGGTGTCGCAAGTTTAATCAAAACAGAAGGAGAATCAAGTGCAGAGCTAGATGGCAGTTCCTTACCTCCTCTTGTAGTTGAGGAAAAAATCTTGGTTTTGTGATCTTTCAAATTCCTCATAGTGATTGATACGTCTCCATCATATCTACTTTTCCAAACACTTTTGCCCTTGTTTTTGACTCTAACTTGCATGATTTGAATGGAACTAACCCGGACTGACGCTGTTTTCAGCAGAATTGCCATGGTGTTATTTATGTGTAGAAACAAAAGTTCTCGGAATGACCTGAAACTTCACGGAGATTATTTTTGGAAATAATAAAAAATACTGGCAAAAGATCAAGGCCAGGGGGGACACACCCTAGCCACGAGGGTGGGGGCGCGCCTGCCCCCGTGGGCGTGCCCCCCCCCCCACCTCGTGGGCCCCCTGGAGCTCCTCCGACCTCAACTCCAACTCTATATATTCACTTTCGGGGAGAAAAAAATCAAGGAGAAAGATTCATCGCGTTTTATGATACGGAGCCGCCGCCAAGCCCTAAACTCTCTCAGGAGGGCTGATCTAGAGTCCGTTCGGGGCTTCGGAGAGGGGAATCCGTCGCCATCGTCATCATCAACCATCCTCCATCACTAATTTCATGATGCTCACCGCCGTGCGTGAGTAATTCCATCGTAGGCTTGCTGGACGGTGATGGGTTGGATGAGATCCATCATGTAATCGAGTTTGTTTTGTTAGGGTTTGATCCCTAGTATCCACTATGTTCTGAGATTGATGTTGCTATGACTTTGCTATGCTTAATGCTTGTCACTAGGGCCCGAGTGCCATGATTTCAGATCTGAACCTATTATGTTTTCATCAATATGTGAGAGTTCTTGATACTATCTTGCAAGTCTATAGTCACCTACTATGTGTTATGATCCGGCAATCCCGAAGTGACAATAATCGAGACCACTCCCGGTGATGACCGTAGTTTGAGGAGTTCATGTATTCACTATGTGTTAATGCTTTGGTCTGGTACTCTATTAAAAGGAGGCCTTAATATCCCTTAGTTTCTGCTAGGACCCCGCTGCCACGGGAGGGCAGGACAAAAGATGTCATGCGAGTTCTTTTCCATAAGCACGTATGACTATATTCGGAATACATGCCTACATTACATTGATGAATTGGAGCTAGTTTTGTGTCACCCTAGGTTATGACTATTACATGATGAACCACATCCAGCATAATTCTCTATCACCGATCCATTGCCTACGAGCTTTCCATATACTGTTCTTCGCTTATTTACTTTTCCATTGCTATTGTTACAATCACTACAAATACCAAAAATATTACTTTTGCTACCGTTACCACTACTATCATATTACTTTGCTACTAAATACTTTGCCGTAGATATTAAGTTTCCAGGCGTGGTTGAATTGACAACTCAGCTGCTAATACTTGAGAGTATTCTTTGGTTCCCCTTATGTCGAATCAATAAATTTGGGTTGAATACTCTACCCTCGAAAACTATTGCGATACCCTATACTTGTGGGTTATCAAGACTATTTTCTGGCGCCATTGTCGGGGAGCATAACTCTATTCTTTGAGTCACTTGGTATTTATATCTACTGGTCACTATGAAGAACTTGATAGACGCTAAGATAACAATTTATCCCTCGACTACGAGGGGAGGTAAGGAACTGCCATCTAGCTCTGCACTTGATTCAACTTCTGTTTTGAGTAAGCTTGCGACACCTAAACCTGCTTCTGCTACTCGTTTTGATATGTCGCATGTTATTGATGATGCCACTTCTGCTATGCATGATACCTATGATGAAACTGCTTCTATGCTTGATACTATTGTGCCACTTGGTGAATTTCTTGATGAACAACTTGCTAGGGCTAGAGAGAATGAAATTATTGAAACTGATAATATTGATGAAAGTGATGATGAAGACTCTCCCCCTAATAAATATGAATTGCATGTTGTTCCTAAGGGTTATGTTCTGGAAAAAGAAGCTGCTAGAGCTATTTTTAGCTTGCAACGATAGATACGAGCTCAAGAGGTTATTAGCTAAATGGAAGCAGCAATCTCTTAATGCTAGAATGAAACCTGACCCTGCTTTTGCTACTTCACCTATCTGTGTTACTGATAAGGATTATGAATTCTTTGTCGATCCTGAGTTAATTACTTTGGTTGAATCTGATCCTTTCTGTGGCTATGAATCTGAAACTGTTGTGGCACATCTTACTAAATTAAATGATATAGCCACCCTGTTCACTAAGGATGAGAAATCTCGCTACCTTTATATCCTTAAAATATTTCTGTTCTCATTAAAGGGTGATGCTAAGATATGGTTTAATTCTCTTGATCCTGGTTGTGTGCGTAGTCCCCAGGATATGATTTATTACTTCTCTGCTAAATATTTCCCTGCTCATAAGAAACAAGTTGCTTTAAGGGAAATATATAATTTTGTGCAAATTGAAGAAGAGAGTCTCCCACAAGCTTGGCGGAGGCTTCTCCAATTACTTAATGCTTTTCCTGAACATCCTCTTAAGAAAAATGAAATACTTGATATCTTTTATAATGGACTAACCGATGCTTCCAGAGATTACCTGGATAGTTGTGCTGGTTCTGTTTTCAGGGAAAGAACACCAGATGAATCTGAAATTCTATTGAATAATATGTTGACAAATGAAAATAATTGGACACTTCCTGATCCAGCTCCTAAGCCTATTCCTAAACCAACTCCGAAGAAAAGAGGTGTTCTATTTCTCGGTCCTGAAGATATGCAAGAGGCAAACAAATCTATGAAAGAAAAGGGTATTAAAGATGAAGATGTTAAGAATTTACCTCCTATTGAAGAAATACATGGTCATAATTTACGCCTGACCAAGAAATGCATAATTTTAATCCATCTCCTATTGAAGAAACTCATGGTCCTGATAACCCGACACAGGTAGTAAAGGTAAATCCTCTCTATAGATTTGATGAAGGTGATATTCCTCACTATAAGCCTGCTAGACAATGCTTAGAAGAGTTTGATAATTTTATTGTCAAACAAGAAAACTTCAATGCTTATTTTGGTAGACAATTGAAATACAATTCAAATATGCTTTAACACTTGGGTGACTATATGTCTAGAGTCAAAGGTGAACTTAAACTTATTAGTAAACATGCTTCTATGGTTACCACTCAAGTAGAACAAGTACTTAAAGCTCAAAATGATTTGCTCAATGAATTGAATAGTAAGAATAATGATTTTGCTGTTAGAGTGGCTACTAGAACTGGTAGAATGACTCAGGAACCTTTATATCCTGAAGGCCACCCTAAGAGAATTGAGCAAGATTCTCAGAGAAATAATATAGATGCACCTAGTCCTTCTAAAAGGAAGAAAAAGAAAAATGATAGGATTTTGCATGCTTCTAGTGAACCTATTGCTGAAACACCTGAGAATCCAAATGATATTTCTATTTCTGATGCTGAAACACAATCTGGTAATGAACCTGAAACTAGTGATAATGTTAATGATAATGTTCATGTTGATGTTGAACCTAGCAATGATAATGATATAGAAATTGAACCTGCTGTTGATCTTGATAACCCACAATCAAAGAATCGGCGTTATGATAAGAGAGACTTTGTTGCTAGGAAACATGGTAAAGAAAGAGAACCATGGGTTTGGAAACCCATGCCTTTTCCTCCCAAACCATCCAAGAAAAAGGATGATGAGGATTTTGAGCGCTTTGCTAAAATTATTAGACCTATCTTTTTGCGTATGCGATTAACTGATATGCTCAAAATGAATCCTTATGCTAAGTATATGAAAGATATTGTTACTAATAAAAGGAAAATACCGGAAGCTGAAATTTCCACCATGCTTGCTAATTATACTTTTAAGGGTGGAATACCAAACAAACTTGGAGATCCATGAGTACCCACTATACCATGCTCCATTAAAAGAAACTATGTTAAAACTGCTTTATGTGATCTTGGAGCCGGTGTTAGTGTTATGCCTCTCTCTTTATATCTTAGACTTGATTTAAATAAGTTGACACCTACTGAAATATCTTTGCAAATGGCTAATAAATCAACTGCTATACCTGTCGGTATTTGTGAGGATGTGCCTGTTGTGGATGCAAACGTTACTATTTTAACAAACTTTGTTATTATTGATATTCCCGAGGACGATAGTATGTCCATTATTCTTGGAAGACCCTTTTTGAATACTGCAGGGGCTGTTATTGATTGCAACAAAGGCAATGTCACTTTTCATGTTAATGGTAATGAGCATACGGTACACTTTCCGAGGAAACAACCTCAAGTTCATAGTATCAATTCTATTGGAAAAATTCCATCGATTATTTTTGGAGGTTTTTAATTTCCTCTACCTACTGTCAAGAAGAAATATGATATTCTTATTGTTGGGGATGTGCATATCCCCATTGAGGTAACCTAGTGATTTTCGAAAATTCCCTAGTTCCATGTTATTCGGAATGAGTTTGTTAACAAGACTTGATCAACCTTGTTAGTGGATTCCCTTTGATGATCATGAGATGGATGAATTTAGAAAACACAACTCCCTGTACCCAATTTTTACTTTCTGTTATTTATATTAAAGAAAATAAAATAGTATTTTTTGTATGTTATCTGAATTATCCGTGCAATATAAAAATACCCCAAAAATAAAAGTTCTCCAAATGCCCTGAAATTTAAATATGATTTTTTCTAAAATATTTGAGAATATTTGGCACTAAGAACACAGTAGGGGGAGCTGGCAGCTGGCCACGAGGGTCAGGGGCACGCCCTACCCCCTGGGTGCGCCCCCTGCCTCGTGGGCCCATGGTGGCCCTCCTCCACTTATTCCTGCACCCACACACTCCTTCTTCCTCCCACAAACACCAATATCCAGCTCAAGCACGAGTTCTTGCTCATTTTGCTGCGATTTTCAATCTCCTTGGTCGAAGCACCTCTCACAAAACTGCTTGGGGGGATTGTTCCTTGGTATGTGACTCCTCCATTTTTCCAATTAGTTTTTGTTCTAGTGCTTTATTCATTGCATTTTTTTGCTGCTTAGGTGACCCTGTTCTTGAACTTGCATGTCAAATTTATATGGTCAAAAGTAGTTTTGATGCATGATATAGGTTCTAGGAACTTGTAGGAGTAGTTCCTATCAATTTTGTTAAGTTTGGTTTACTTTTATTTTGAGGTTAGTAAAAATTTTAGAAATTTTTCGAAGGAAGAAATATGTTTAGAAAAATGTATCAAGGTGGTTCTTCAAGGAAACAAGAGCCCAGGCTTGCAATGCGTGATGCTGATGATGAGCCCCCAAGGGACGCTCCAGTGCGGCCTTGTGAATGGCCTTCAGAGGACTTCATGGATCAAGCAGAAATTAAGGAAGAATTTAACGCATATTTTTGTAATGCTAATCTTGTGAGTTTCGAGGCAGAAAAATGCCGCCAGTACCACTATCTCACTAGTTCCTTTGTGAGGAGGTTTGAATTTTCATCTTCACGTAATTCTTAAACTGTCCTGTTTGATCTTTATGAAAAATCTTATACAATGGAGTTAGAGGATTTTACGACTGCTTGCAAACTTCCACAATGGGGTATGACTACTTGCACCTTTTGGATCGACAAAACCTTCTAGTTGCATCATATACAACTCTTCTTTAAGATATCCATTAAGGAATGCAGTTTTGACATCCATTTGCCAAATTTCAATAATCATAAAATGCGGCAATTGCTAACATGATTCAGACAGATTGAAGCATCGCTACGGGTGAGAAGGTCTCATTGTAGTCAACTCCTTGAACTTGTCGAAAACCTTTCGCAACAAGTCGAGCTTTGTAGACAGTAACATTACCGTCAGCATCAATCTTCTTCTTGAAGATTGACACGTCTCCGTCGTATCTACTTTTCCAAACACTTTTGCCCTTGTTTTGGACTCTAACTTTCATGATTTGAATGGAACTAACCCGGACTGACACTGTTTTTAGCAGAATTGCCATGGTGTTATTTATGTGCAGAAACAAAAGTTCTCGGAATGACCTGAAACTTCACGGAATGTCTTTTTGGAAATAATAAAAAATCCTTGCAAAAGATGAAGACCAGGGGCCCACACCCTAGCCACGAGGGTGGGGGGCGCGCCCCCTACCTCGTGGGCCCCCTGAAGCTCCTCCGACCTCGACTCCAACTCTATATATTCACTTTCGGGGAGAAAAAAATAAGAGAGAAGGATTCATCGCATTTTACGATACGGAGCCGCCGCCAAGCCCTAAAACCTCTCGGGAGGGCTGATCTTGAGTCCGTTCGGGGCTCCAGAGAGGGGAATCCGTCGCCATCGTCATCATCAACCATCCTCCATCACCAATTTCATGATGCCCACCGCCGTGCGTGAGTAATTCCATCGTAGGCTTGGTGGACGGTGATGGGTTGGATGAGATTTATCATGTAATCGAGTTAGTTTTGTTGGGGTTTGATCCCTAGTATCCACTATGTTCTGAGATTGATGTTGCTATGACTTTTCTATGCTTAATGCTTGTCACTAGGGCCCGAGTGCCATGATTTCAGATCTGAACCTATTATGGTTTCATCAATATATGTGAGTTCTTGATCCTATCTTGCAAGTCTATAGTCACCTACTATGTGTTATAATCCGGCAACCCCGAAGTGACAATAATCGGGACCACTCCCTGTGATGACTGTAGTTTTAGGAGTTCATGTATTCACTATGTGTTAATGCTTTGGTCCAGTACTCTATTAAAAGGAGGCCTTAATATCCCTTAGTTTCCATTAGGACCCCGCTGCCACGGGAGGGTAGGACAAAAGATGTCATGCAAGTTCTTTTCCATAAGCACGTATGACTATATTCGGAATACATGCCTACATTACATTGATGAATTGGAGCTAGTTCTGTGTCACCCTAGGTTATGACTGTTACATGATGAACCACATCCGGCATAATTCTCTATCACCGATCCATTGCCTATGAGCTTTCCATATATTGTTGTTCGCTTATTTACTTCTCCGTTGCTATTGTTACAATCACTACAAAATACCAAAAACATTACTTTTTCTATCGTTATCTTTTGTTACCATTACCACTACTAGCGCGCCCCCACCCTTGTGGCTAGGGTGTGGGCCCCCTGCTGCTGATTCTTTTGCCAATATTTTTTATTGATTCCAAAACTTGGCTCCGTGAAGTTTCAGGTCATTCCGAGAACTTTTTATTCGACACAAAAATTACACCATGACAATTCTTCTGAAAACAGCATCAGTCCGGGTTAGCTCCATTCAAATCATGCAAGTTAGAGTCCAAAACAAGGGCAAGAGTGTTTGGAAAAGTAGCTACGATGGAGACATATCACAGAGCATATAAGATGTGTTCCAAGAGCTGAAAATGATATTTCAGACTCATGCCTGTGTTAAGAGGTATGAGACCTCTGACAAGTACTTTCCCTACAAGATGGAGGAGAATAATGCAACTAGTGAGCATGTGCTCAGGATGTCTGGGTATTACAATCGCTTGAATCAAGTGGTAGTTAATCTTCCAGATAAGATAGTGATTGACGGAGTTCTCTAGTCACTTTCACCAAGTTACTAGAACTTCATGATGAACTATAATATGCAAGGGATGACGAAAACGATTGCCAAGCTCTTTGCAATGCTGAAATTGGCGAAGGTAGAAATCAAGAAATAGCATCAAGTGTTGATGATTAACAAGACCACTATTTTCAAGAAAAAAGGCATGGGAAAGAAAGGGAACTTCAAGAAGAATGACAAGCAAGTTGTCACTCCTGTGAAGAACCCCAAAGCTAGACCTAAGCCTGAAACTGAGTGCTTCTATTGCAAAGGGAATGGTCATTGGAGGCAGAACTACCCTAGATACTTGGCGGATAAGAAGGATGGCAAAATGAACAAAGGTATATTTGATATACATGTTATTAATGTGTAATTTACTAGTGTTTATAGCAACCCCTCGATATTTGATACTGGTTCAGTTGCTAAGAGTAGTAACTCAGAACATGAGTTGCAAAATAAACAGAGACTAGCTAGTTAAGGACGAGGTGACGATGCGTGTTGGAAGTAATTCCAACGTTGATACGATCACCATCGCACACTCCCTCTAACTTCGGGATTAGAATTGAACCTTAATAAATGTTATTTGGTGTTTGCGTTGAACATTGATATGATTAGATCATGTTTATTGTAATACGGTTATTCATTAAGTCAGAGAATAATTCTTGTTCTTATTATATGAATAAAACCTTCTATGGTCATACACCCATTGTGAATGGTTTATTGAATCTCGATCGTATTGATACACATATCCGTAATATTGATGCCAAAAGATGCAAAGTTGATAATGATAGTACAACATATTTGTGACACTGCCGTTTAGGTAATATTGGTGTAAAACGCATGGAGAAATTCCATGCAGATGGGCTTTTGGAATCACTTGATTATGAATCATTTGATACTTGCAAACCATGCCTCATGGGCAATATGACTAAAACTTCGTTCTTCGGAACAACGGAGCGAGCTAAAGACATATTGGAAATAATACATGCCGATGTATGTGGTTCGATGAGTGTTGAAGCTCGCGGCGGGGATCATTATTTTCTGACCTTCACGGATGATTTGAGCAGATATGGGTATATCTACTTAATGAAACACAAGTCTGAAACATTTGAAAAGTTCAAAGAATTTTAGAGTGAAGTGGAGAATCATCGTAACAAGAAAATAAAGTTTCTATGATCTGATCACGGAGGCGAATATTTGAGTTACGAATTTGGCCTTCATTTAAAACAATGTGGAATAGTTTCAAAACTCACGCCACCTGGAACACCACAGCGTAATGGTGTGTCCGAACATCGTAACCATACTTTATTAGATATGATGCGATCTATGATGTCTCTTACCGATTTACCACTATTGTTTTGGGGTTATGCATTAGAGACAGCTGCATTCACGTTAAATAGGGCACCATCTAAATCCGTTGAGATGACACCGTATGAACTGTGGTTTGGCAAGAAACCAAAGCTGTCGTTTTTTAAAGTTTGGGGTTGCGATGCTTATGTGAAAAGCTTTAGCTTGATAAGCTCGAATCCAAATGAGAGAAGTGCGACTTCATAGGTGTCGGTGTACTAGATTAGGGGTACCCTAGTACCCTGAACTTGTGCACGGGCAGTTGCAGCATCCCGCGGCAAAGGCTTGCTGGGTGATCGCCAAGATCCCCCAAGGTTCCCTTGGAGCCATCCAAGAACAAAGTATTTAAGCTAAGGAGACAAGACCCCGGCAAGGGGAGCTTGCCGGGAAGGCCAACCAAGGCGCTCCAATGAACTTGCCGCGACGCGCCATGCGCTCCGGCAAGGCAACAAGGCCCCGGCAAGAGGAGCTTGCCGGGAAGACAAACCAAGGTACCTCAAAGCCCGGTGAGCGACAAGCTTCCGGACCCGACAAGATAACAACAACGGCAAGGCGCTTGCCGCGGCAGGCGGCCACTCTGCGTCCACGCTCCAGCGCATCCACCAACGTGTCGCTCTGGGGGCCTCTCCGGACGTGCGTGGCGGGAGGCTGTGCAGCCAGCGGTGCGCAGTGGCATGCGAAGCTGACAAGATCGCCATCATGGCGAACGGTGGCGCCCCTAATGGTCCTTTTCTGCACTGTTCGGCCGACTCAGACGGGCATTTAATGCCCTTGTCCCCTGCCGTCAGGGTTAGGTAGGGTGCACTGTACAAGCAACTGTATCAACTACCTCGCTTTTTATGTTTTTACCCTCCTCTGCGTTGCCACCTGTCGGTGACCCCTTTAGCGTATAAAAGGAGGCCCATGCGCAACGTAGGGGAGGTTCGGCTCATTTGGTTCGGAGCCTCAGACAGTTTGCTTCGATCCATTCGTAGCCCAGAGAACATCACACTCTCGCTTTGGAGAGCAAGAACACCAGATAATACAATCAGACAAGCAGCAATAGGAGTGTTGTCTCTCCGGAGAGCTCCAAAGCTGGGTAAACTGCTCGTGTGCCTCGCCTCGATCTGCTCTTCGTGCGACCTCCGCCCCCCGACGAACCGAAAGGGGCCCGGTCCGCCGGCCCCATAGGTGTTCGTGGATCAGTTATCCCCGACATCTTTGGCGCGCCAGGTAGGGGGCGTCGAGATTGTGTGAACCTGATCCGGTGTTCACACGAGCTAGATCTTCATTCCCTTCATCAACATGCCACCGAAGAAGAAGACTTCGGCGGCAGCCGCTCCGTCCATGTCATTTCCGCCACCGTTGGAGCAAACGGGTGGTGGAGTGGACGCCGGCGGAAGAACAGCCGTCGATGAGGGTGCTCACAGTGCTGCCAAGTCCAAGGACAAGGCTGCACAAACCTCGGCGACTGTACATGTTCCGCGCCACTCTCATGAGGCGCAAGATCAACAGCACCATGGCGCTCGCAGCACCATGCGCATGTTAGACCAAGGCCAAGCTGGTGGATCTCGGGGCGCTCAAGACCGGCATGCACGCCAGCATGCTGGCGCGAGCGGGGCACGGTCGCCTGGACGGGATACTGCTCCTTCTAACATAGTTAGAAGTTCGAGCACGTCCCGCTCCTCGCCCCATCCGCCACTGCCACCCACCACTCCAGCAGAAGATTTGGCGCGAGCTCAACTTCTCTTAGATTACCCTCCAACGTCGGACAAGATCGACAAATGGAGGGCCACCATTCAGAGTCTCATCGGCTACGCCAACGGCGACACTCCACGGCGGCCGAGCGCGTCGCCGCCACCGCAGGACCGCCGGACGCGAGACGGTGGCGACGAAACGGGCGGAGGTGCAACTACCATGCAATCACCGCCCCGAAGGCCAAGATCGCCGACTCGCTGGATCCACCTCGACAGCGACTCCACTGCATCGTCGGATCCACGAGCTCGTCGCGATCAGCGCCAAGTTCTTCATGATAGATAACAAGAAGACACTCGAACCCGCATCGAGTGCCAAAGAGAAGCGCGACGTCAATCCGACAAGCGCGCTGGGCCCTCTGTTAACATGCATGCGCCAGGGGAAACAGGCGATCTGCCGTATGCAGTAGGTTGTCCTGCGTTCACTCGTGAGCTGCGGCAAGTCCAGTGGCCCAGTACAAAGAACTTCAAGCCAGACGTACCGGAGAAGTACGACGGCAAGACGCATCCGTCAGAGTTCCTCAGCATCTACACCATTGCGGTGCAAGCTGCCGGGGGACGAGATGACAAGATCCTTGCCAACTACTTCCCACTGGTGCTCAAGCCCAATGTCAGATCCTGGCTCATGCACTTGCCGGACAACTCCATATCCTCTTGGGCTGATCTGTGCCATCAATTTGTCGGCGCCTTTACCGGCGGACACAAGCCTCATGGCCAGGAGAGTGATCTTCATTTGCTCTCCCAGAAGGAAGGAGAGCCCCTGCGCAAGTACATTCGGAGATTCAGTAGCGTGCAGCACAACATCCCAGACGTCCATCCTGCCGCGGTGATCAGCGTGTTCCATCAGAACATGCGGAACCGCAGGATGCGGGAGGAAATGTCGATGTGCAAGATCAGGGACGTCAGTGAGTTATATGCACTGGCCGACAAGTGCGCGCGTGCTGAGGAAGGGAGGAGACTCCCCGGAGAAAATATAGGAGCGGGAGGATCTGACAGCAAAGATGTCGCCCCGACAAGGAAAAACCGGCGGCGGAACAACAGAAGGAGGAAAGGCAAAGAAGTGCTAGTTGTTGAGCAGTCCGGCAACGGTGGCGGCGCCAAGGAAGCCAAAGCTGGTGACTCCGGCAAGGAGGTTGCCGCGGAGGTGGCGGTCGCCGACAAGCAGGACGGCACCAACAAGCAGTATTGCAAGATTCACCGCACCAAGGGCCATGATCTTTAGAACTGCAAGAGGGTCGAGCAGCTCGTTGAGCAACAGAAAGCTGAATACGAGCGGCTCAACAAGGAGAAGGCCCAGGAAGGAGCTGGTGGATCCGGCAAGAAACGTCCCGGCCGAGGAGGACGCCGCGGCAAGGCCAAGCATCGGCAAGGAGACAGACCTCCTCGCGGCCGCGACGGCGACGATGAAGATATGGATGATGAGGAGACCGATGAGCAGGAGTTCCAAAAAGCTACAGAGGTCCTGTGCGTTGACGATGGTGCTTCTCTGCATGCCTCGCACCGCCAACTCAAGCAGTGGATGCGGGAGGTTAATGCAGCAGAACCACCCGTCGAGTCACGCAGGCCTCTGAAATGGTCCAGCACGCCTATCATCTTTGATATTGAGGACCACCCGGATCGCATAACTGCGGTCGGGTGCTTGCCGATGTTGGTTTCACCAACAATCCGCAACCTCAAGGTCACTAAGATGCTAGTTGACGGCGGGGCCGGTTTGAACTTGATCTCCTCCATGGTGCTCCAGAAGCTCCAGATCCCTGACAGCGAGCTCGAAGAGACCGGCACATTTCAAGGAATCAACCCGGGAAGGAGCAAGCCAAAGGGAAAGATCACGTTGCCGGTAACATTTGGCAGTGAGCTGAACTTCAGGACCGAGAGGGTCACCTTTGATGTTGCCGACTTTCCATTACCTTACAATGGAATCCTTGGCCGTCCGGCACTCGCCAAGTTCATGGCAGCCTCTTACTATGCGTACAACATACTGAAAATGCCAGGCCCAATAAGTGTCATCTCTGTCCCTGGCGACAAGAAGGATGCTCTTATCTGTGCCAACAAGATCTACCGGGAAGCAGCAGCCGCAGCAGAACGAAGGACACTTGCCGCTGAAGCTCCCGGGGGGAAGAAGAATACCAAGTCCGGCAAGAGCTCTGATGCCCACTCTGGCAAGCGCACCTCTTCGGAGTGCTGCGCTACCGTCGAGGACGCACCATCGAGCTCCACCGGCAAGTGCAAGAAGACAATGACAGCTCCGCCTGAGACTAAGAAGGTGTCCGCCAAAGAGGATGGCACTGGTGGTACTTTCACCATCAGCGCCACTCTTGACCCCAAATAGGAAAGCGCGCTCGTTGCTTTCCTGCGGGCGAATGTCGACGTGTTTGCGTGGCAACCATCTGATATCCCCGGTGTTCCCAGGAAAGTGATTGAGCACCACCTTGCCATCTGTCCTCATGCACGGCCCGTCAAGTAGAGAGTCAGGAAGCAGGCAGTAGAGCGCCAAGAATTCATCGCAGAAGAAATCAAGAAGTTGGAAGCAGCAGGCCTTGTCAGAGGAGTACTCCATCCCACGTGGTTGGCCAATCCTGTTGTTGCGCGCAAGGCTAATGGGAAATGGAGACTTTGTATTGACTTCACTGATGTTAATAAAGCTTGTCCCAAAGACCCATTTCCCTTGCCGCGTATTGACCAGATTGTTGACTCCATAGCCGGATGTGATTTGCTTTCATTTCTTGATGCATACCCAGGGTACCATCAGATCTTCATGGCAGAAGAAGATGAAGAGAAAACCGCATTTATCACCCCGTGTGGCACGTACTGCTTCGTACGGATGCCTTTCGGTTTGAAGAATGCTGGTTCAACATTCGCAAGGGTAGTCCACCATGCTTTTGAGCCACAAATACATAGAAATGTGGAAGCTTACATGGATGACATAGTGGTCAAGAGCAAGAACAAGGCGACCCTGATTCAAGATTTAGACGAAACATTTGCAAACCTGCGCAAAATCAACCTCAAGCTTAACCCCGAGAAGTGCGTATTTGGAGTCCCTTCCGGCAAGCTTCTCGGGTTCTTCGTGTCTCAGCGGGGAATTGAAGCCAATCCCGACAAGATCAAAGCCATCGAGCAGATCGAAGCACCAAAGCGCGTCAAGGATGTACGAAGGCTTGCCGGTTGTGTGGCTGCTCTCAGCAGGTTTATCTCTAGATCTGCTGAGCGCGCCCTACCATTTTTCAAAATTTTGAAAAAGGCAGGTCCAATGAAATGGACTCCGGAAGCGGAGGCTGCGCTGCAGGTCTTGAAGAGATACCTGTCCTCCACTCCAACACTTGTCGCACCTAAGCCGCAAGAGAAGTTGCTGCTGTATATAGCAGCAACCAATCAAGTGGTTAGTGCTACGTTAGTGGCGGAGAGGGAGGCGGATGATGAGCCAGCAACCACGGCAGATCCATCCAGCGACAAGCAGGGGGCTTCGCCGACAAGCTCTGGTCCCGACAAACATGAGTTTGCGCAGGAGCATGATAAGATGCCAAGGAGAATGGTGCAGCGCCCAGTTTACTTTGTCAGTTCCCTTCTGCAGGGGGCTAGATCAAGGTACTCTGGTGTGCAGAAGTTGCTTTTCGGCCTCCTCATGGCCTCGACAAAGCTGCGCCATTACTTCCAAGCACATGAGATCACAGTCGTCACTCGCTTTCCGCTGAAGAGGATACTGCAAAATCCAGAAGCAACGGTCAAGCAGAGAGGGCAAATGCTGAAGTGCTGCGCGGGCTCAAGACCAGAACTTTCGACAGGGTGCACAGGTGCGGAAGGAACTGGATCGAGGAGCTGCCGGTGGTTCTTTGGTCGATCAGAACGAGGCCAAATCGAGCCACTGGCCAGACACCTTTCGCTCTAGTCTATGGAGCAGAGGCAGTTCTCCCCACGGAACTCGTATACGGATCACCTCGAGTGCTCACTTATGATGATCTTGAGCAAGAATAGCTGCGGCAAGACGACGCACTGCTCCTTGAGGAAGATCGTCTTCAGGCTACTGTACGAGCTGCTCGATACCAGCAAGCTTTGCGCCGCTATCATAGCCGCAAAGTTAAAGCCAGAAGCTTCGAGGAAGGCGACCTTGTTCTTCGGCGCGTTCAGTCCGCCAAGAATTCCAACAAGTTGACGCCGAAGTGGGAAGGCTCTTATCGGGTGAGACAAGTCACAAGGCCTGGCGCTGTCCGTCTTGAGACCGAAGATGGCATTCCAGTGAGCAACTCCTGGAACATATAACATCTTCGTAAGTTTTTCCCATAAGGCACGGTTGCCGGAATCCGTTCCGGCAACCACCTTTTGTACAAGTCTTGCCGCTGTTGCATGTAATCCTTTGTACAAAGCCGGGCGCAGATCCCGTGCATAAGTAAAAACCCATGTGCTCCGCACAGCTTGTCCATTTCATGCGTTAGATCCTTTCTTGCATGTGATTATCTGACACTTTGTGCAGCACTTACATCCGGTAAGCAGTAACGAGCCGAAGTGCTCCATACTATTATTTTCTCTTCTTTCTTTTTCTTTTAAAGGAAAAGAAGGTTCTCTTGCACACAAGTTTGCCGGGGGGAAGGAGAAGATTGTGGTGTGGGCCAGGCGTCGTTCAAGCAAAGACTTGCCTTACCGGGAAGCAAATAACAGAAAAGCTAAGTTGCCAAAGTTTGAGCAATCACTTTTTTAAATTTTTGAGTTATCTTCCTCGAACGACCCTGCTTTGTATGGAAAACCTGTGCGCGGAGGAACCAACTCGTGGCTAGTTGCGCCCTTACTTTGTTTCGAGTCCGCTCAACAGCTTAAGCGTGCTGCATCTAGTCACGACAAGGTTTCTTGTCGGAAGCAGCGCCGCCAGCAAGCTGCTGAAGTTCCACACTCAGCGCTCGCGGCTTGGGCGCCTGCGCCGACAAGTTCCCTAGAAGCGTAGGGTGAAAACATACAAAGGGAGGAATCTAGTAGAGGAAATAGCGTTGCAATTGATAGACAGAAATAAAGTTATATTACAAAGATAACTTGTCGCAGCTCTAACAGATTGTTCTCATAACATGACTAGCAGCGACAAGGGAAAAGAAGAAATGGGCGGCCTAATCTACGCGTCCGCCCTCGCTCGCTTGATCTCGCTCACCTTGTCCACAATGGGTGCGACAAGGGCCTTGAGTGCATCCAGATCGGCGTCAGGCGGCAAGGATCGGAGGACGTTGGTGAAGCTGAGGCCTGGATTGCGGAAGGCTACCTTCTTCAGCACCTTCTGGAGGACCCCGACGCAGATTTTGCGTGACTCGTCGGCCAGCTGCTTCGGGATCCTCTCCCGGAGTCGCTGGAGTGCCGTCGCCACGCCCTTGAAGAATAGGCTGAGCTTGGCGCTAGGTTGAAGGCTCTCGTCGGAAGGATACCCAAAGTCATCCATCCCCAGCTACGCCAGCTCCTCGTTGATGACGGCGGCAGTGTTCACCAGGCCCTCGGTCCAGTGCTCCACCGTGTCTCTGAACGAGTTCTGGGTAACTGCAATGCTCTCCAGCAGCGCCGCGTCAGCCTTGACCTTCTCCGCCAAGGTCTTCTCCCGCTCCTTGGCGGCCTCCAGCGTCTGCATCAGCGTGGCCAGCTTCAGCTCCAGGTCTGCTTTGGAATCCTTGGCGGCGCTGAGCTCCTTGCCCCTCTCAGCGAGAAGGCCTTGCAGTTCACCATGGGCGGCAGCATCCTTCTCGCGCTCACGCTTGAGCACGGCAATCTCCTCGCCGCTCTTCCCAATATCGGCCTCCAGCCGCGCCACCTTCTCCTCTAGCTCCTTATTGGCGGCCTCTGCAGTTGCCGCGGCATCCTTTGCCTCCTTGAGCGCCCCGCCAAGTGCTCGCTCGCGCTCGGCGAGCTCTTCCTCGTAGCTGTCGAGGTGGGCCTTCCGCTGCACTAGCTCGCCTTCCCGCGCGGACTGCTTCTCGGCAGCAAGCCTTTGTTCCTCTTCAGCCTCGACCTTCTCGAGAGGAAAGGCCGTGCGCTCCTCGTCTACTCGCTCCCGCTCCTGCGCCAGGGATCGAAGAGCTTCTTGATTTTGTCCCCGGAGCTCCTCCGCGCGCTTCTCCATGTCAACTCCCGCCTTTGCGACAAGCGCTTCCCGGGAAGCCAGCTTGGCTTGCCGGGTGCGGTAGAGTGACAGCAGCTTCCGCAGTAGCTGCTCCTCCTCAGGCTCGCCGCTGCTGCTTCCGGGCGCGTCAACCAATGACAGCCCAGCAGAGGCGAGCACCTCCCCGTCAAAAGTCTCCCCCTCGACTGGCGCCCTGGAGCTCGACGCCCATGGTAGCTTGATGAAGATGTCGTCGCCGGCCTTCAAATAGGCGCCAGACTGGGGCTCCTCGGAGCCCGGCTCCGCAGAAGCGGCAGAGGATTCAGCGGTCGGTGTAGCGCCCGGCGCTCCTGCGGCCTCAGGGTCGTCAGTACGATCGCCCGACCCCTCGCCGGCTTCCGCAGCAGCAGCCCCGGCGGCCTCCTCGCCGGCGGTCACATCAGCACCGGCACCTTCCTCGCCGGCGCCCTCAGTCTCCATTGGCTCAGCCGAAGATGGGTCTGAAGAACGAAGAGGGGAGGAAAATCAATTAAAAAATCCAAGAAAGGAAAAACGAAAGAAGCAGAACCCAAGGGAAAGTTTTTGGGCAAGTGGATTACCTGCGCCAAGATCTTCAGTTGCGGCCTCAGTTGCCGCAGGATCAGCAGTGCCGTCCCTTGCCGGAGAGTCCCCCCTTGCCGGAGAGCGCTCCCTTGCCGGGGACTCCTCCCTTGGCGGCGCAGTCGAAGCAGGTGGCACTTCGCGGCCGGCCTCCGGGCGCTCCTGATGAGGCTGCTCTACTCCTGCACAAGTCAACAAGCAAGATATCAACAAAGGAAAAAGCACTCAAGCGCGCCCGACAGCAGAAGGCTAAATTATGAACTTACGCTGGGGGCTGCCTGGGGGCTGCTCCGAGGGGTGATTGCCGGGTCCGTCAAGGTGGTCTCGGACCCACCTCCTGCCGACGCGATGGGGTCATCCTCGATGACGATCACCGCGGCCTTGGCCCTCTTCGCCGCTCTCTGGGCCAGTGTTCTGAAAAGAAAAGAGTCCAGATTGGAGCAAGTCAGATACAAGATATAAACAGCAAGATTGAAGGATTATAAGAGCACCAAAGGAACTCACTCTTCTTCCTCCTCGTCGGAGCTGAGCGCGGAAAGATCAAAGTCCGGCCCTCCTCCGGTGCGGCGAGGTGGAGGAGTAGGATCCCTTGCCCGCTTGGCGGGGGCAGTGGCAGTGGCCCGGCAAGATCCCGCTCCAGTTGCCGCTGCTGCGTGAGGCGCTCCCGCGGCAACATTGCTTGCCGCGGTAGAGCGTGTCGCGCGGCTCGGTGGCTGTGGAGCCGGCTGCCGCCCTGCTGCGTCCCCGGCCCTGCGAAGGCGCCTCCTTGGCGGGGCCGGGGGCTCCGCCTGCGGCAAGCTCTCTGAAGGCTCAGCCTCCTCCTCGCCGGCCTCGCTCGACTCGTCTTCGGAACCAGTAGTCTCCTCCTCGCCCATGAACTCCGCGCGTTCGGCAAGGTTTGCCGCCTCTGCAGCCTCTGCCTCCTCCATAGTAAACCCAAACACACCCGCAGCAGCTGCGGCCGCAGCCTCTTCCGCCCTAGTAGCGATGAGTTGCAGCTCCTCGTCGGTGGTGTCACGGGTGAGGCTCTTCTGCTCATCAGCGCGGACTGGCACTTCCTCCAAGGTGTCGAAGAACGCTCGCACAACGTCATCCGCAGGCTCTTGCCAAGTTGGGACGATGCCGTGTGAATCGCACAACGGCATCATGGCGCGGATCCGGTCAAGCGAAGAGTTATTGCACAAAGGAACTACGCCCCTCGGCAGTGTGAATGGGTGCTGGGGGTCGCGTTTGAATAACTCCAAGAGCATTGCATCCAGCTCCAAGACAGTGAAGTTGTAGTTGAGGCCCGGCCGCAGCCTCATGATGTCCGCCGAATTTTTAAATTCCCAGGCGGGCCTCCTCCTCTCCTGCAGGGGGCAATGCGGCGGCGGAGGAAATCTGCCCCGACAGCACCTACGGTGAGCCCGGCAAGCCTGAGGCGAAGAATCCTAGTGATGGCGATCTTCAGCCTCTCGTCTTCCAGGGCCATGTTGCTCCAGTCATTGCCGCGCACTATTGGAGTTTGGCGCACGGCGGTGAAGGGTTGCGGATCCTCCTCGACGATCCAACACCACTCCGCTCTCCACTCCTCCCACTTGCTGCGAAGCTCACCCTCCAAGTACGCCTCTTTCTTGCCGACTCTCGAGACCCAGGCAATCCCTCCGGCAAGCGGCTCTCCTCTCTCTACCCGAGGTATGAAGAAGTGGCGGAAAAGGGCTACACTAGGGTGGACTCCGACAAAGTTTTCGCACAAGTGTGCGAAAACTGCCATGGTCAAGACAGCATTGGGGGTGAAGTCAAGGAGGCGGAAGCCATACGTGTTCAAAATGTCACAAAAGAACTCCAAGAAGGGTGGGAAGAGCCCGCAGTAGAAGAATAGCGGGAAGAACGGGTACCCATTTGGAGCCGACTCCGAGGCAGCGGCCGGGAGTACCCTCGTGCGCGGATGCGCACGTGTCTCCGTCGCCCAAAAGAGGTAGAAGTACTCCCTCAGCTCCTGCACGCCGAGCTGGGGGATGAAGATCGCCCGCTCCTTCCGCAGCGCCGTGAGCCGCTGCGCCTCGGCCGACTTCACGCCCTTTCCCTTGTCGGCTTTCGGGGCCATGGCGGAGGTGGTGGAGAAGGTCGACGGCGTGGTGATGCTGGT
>NC_041380.1:121293721-121325185 GCF_002162155.2 Triticum dicoccoides | reverse complement strand
GAACGCTTTTCTCTCGGCTTCGAGAAGAAGGGGGGAGCGGCGGAGTTTGTGAAGAAGGAGTAGCAGCAAACAGCGAGGGGGGACGAACTGCCCCTATTTCCTCTGCTTATAAAGAGGGACGGGGCGGACGTTTCGGCCTTCCGCTTAAACAACCACCCACGATCTCTCCCACGAAGCCGCATTCAACGCGTGCCATTATGGGAGAGTGTGGTGGATACGGAACAAGATTTGGCGTGGCCCAGCCCGCGTGTGCCCGTGCCCTGTATTGGGCCTGGCCCAACAGCGCTCGGCACCGTGTCTGGCCCAGGCCCGGGGGCTCCTGTCGGTGTACTAGATTAGGGGTACCCTAGTACCCCGAACTTGTGCACGGGCAGTTGCAGCATCCCGCGGCAAAGGCTTGCCGGGTGATCGCCAAGATCCCCCAAGGTTCCCTTGGAGCCATCCAAGAACAAAGTATTTAAGCTAAGGAGACAAGACCCCGGCAAGGGGAGCTTGCCGGGAAGGCCAACCAAGGCGCTCCAATGAACTTGCCGCGACGCGCCATGCGCTCCAGCAAGGCAACAAGGCCTCGGCAAGAGGAGCTTGCCGGGAAGACAAACCAAGGTACCTCGAAGCCCGGTGAGCGACAAGCTTCCGGACCCGACAAGATAACAACAACGGCAAGGCGCTTGCCGCGGCAGGCGGCCACTCTGCGTCCACGCTCCAGCGCATCCACCAACGTGTCGCTCTGGGGGCCTCTCCGGACGTGCGTGGCGGGAGGCTGTGCAGCCAGCGGTGCGCAGTGGCATGCGAAGCTGACAAGATCGCCATCGTGGCGAACGGTGGCGCCCCTAACGGTCCTTTTCTGCACTGTTCGGGCGACTCAGACGGGCATTTAATGCCCTTGTCCCCTGCCGTCAGGGTTAGGTAGGGTGCACTGTACAAGCAACTGTATCAACTACCTCGCTTTTTACGTTTTTACCCTCCTCTGCGTTGCCACCTATCGGTGACCCCTTTAGCGTATAAAAGGAGGCCCATGCGCAATGTAGGGGAGGTTCGGCTCATTCGGTTCGGAGCCTCAGACAGTTTGCTTCGATCCAATCGTAGCCCAGAGAACATCACACTCTCGCTTTGGAGAGCAAGAACACCAGATAATACAATCAGACAAGCAGCAGTAGGAGTGTTATCTCTCCGGAGAGCTCCGAAGCTGGGTAAACTGCTCGTGTGCCTCACCTCGATCTGCTCTTCGTGCGACCTCCGCCCCCCGTCGAACCGAAAGGGGCCCGGTCCGCCGGCCCCATAGGTGTTCGTGGATCAGTTATCCCCGACAATAGGATACCCAAAAGGAACTATTGGGTAACCACAGATCCGAAGGCAAGATCTTTGTTGCTAAGAATGGATCCTTTATAGATAAGGAGTGTCTCTTGAAAGAAGTGACTGGGAGGAACGTATAAATTGACGAGGTAATTGTACCTTCCCTCGAATTGGAAAGTAGCATGATACATCTCCAACGTATCTATAATTTTTGATTGTTCCATGCTATATTATATTCTGTTTTGGACATTATTTGGCTTTATTATACACTTTTATATTATTTTTGGGACTAACCTACTCATCGGATGCCCAGCCCAGAATTGTTGTTTTTTGCCTATTTTAGGGTTTCACAGAAAAAGAATATCAAACAGAGTCCAAACGGAATGAAACCTTCGGGAACGTGATTTTCGGAACGAACATGATCCAGAGGACTTGGCCCCTACGTCAAGCAATCAACGAGGAAGGCACGAGGTAGTGGGGGGCGCCTACCCCCTCCCCCCCCCCACGCGCGCCCTCCACCCTCGTGAGCCCCCTGTTGCTCCACCGACGTACTCCTTCCTCCTATATATACCTACGTACCCCCAAACTACCAGATACAAAGCCAAAACCCTAATTCCACCGCCGTAATTTTCTGTATCCACGATATCCCATCTTGGGGCCTTTTCCGGAGCTCCGCCGGAGGGGGCATCGATCACAGAGGGCTTCTACATCAACACCATAGCCCTTCCAATGAAGTGTGAGTAGTTTACTTCAGACCTTCAGGTCCATAGTTATTAGCTAGATGGCTTCTTCTCTCTTTTTGGATCTCAATACAATGTTCTCCCCCTCTCTCGTGGAGATCTATTTGATGTAACCTTCTTTTGCGGTGTGTTTGTTGAGACCGATGAACTGTGGGTTTATGATCAAGTTTATCTATGAACAATATTTGAATCTTCTCTGAATTCTTTTATGTATGATTAGTTATCTTCGCAAGTATCTTCGAATTATCAGTTTGGTTTGGCCTACTAGATTGATCTTTCTTGCAATGGCAGAAGTGCTTAGCTTTGGGTTCAATCTTGTGGTGTCCTTTCCCAGTGACAGTAGGAGCAGCAAGGCACGTATTGTATTGTTGCCATTGAGGATAACAAGATGGGGTTTATATCATATTGCATGAGTTTATCCCTCTACATCATGTCATCTTGCTTAAAGCGTTACTCTGTTCTCTTGAACTTAATACTCTAGATGCATGCTGGATAGCGGTTGATGTGTGGAGTAATAGTAATAGATGCAGGCAGGAGTCGGTCTAATTGTCTCGTACGTGATGCCTATATACATGATCATACCTAGATATTCTCATAACTATGCTCAATTTTGTCAATTGCTCAATAGTAATTTGTTCACCCACATAAATACTTATGCTCTTGAGAGAAGCCACTAGTGAAACCTATGGCCCCAGGGTCTATCTTCCATCATATTAATCTTCCAACACTTAGTTATTTTTATTGCCTTTTATTTTACTTTGCATCTTTATCATAAAAATACCAAAAATATTATCTTATCATATCTATCAGATCTCACTCTCGTAAGTGACCGCGTAGGGATTGACAGCCCCTTATCGCATTGGTTGCAAGGATTTATTTATTTGTGTAGGTGTGAGGGACTCGTGTGTGGCCTCCTACTAGATTGATATCTTGGTTCTCAAAAACTAAGGGAAATACTTACGCTACTTTGCTGCATCACCCTTTCCTCTTCAAGGGAAGACCAATGCAAGTGCTCAAGACGTAGCAAGAAGGATTTCTGGCACCGTTGCCGGGGAGGTCTACGCAAAAGTAAACATACCAAGTACCCATCACAAACCCTTATCTCCCGCATTACATTATTTTCCTTTTGCCTCTCGTTTTCCTCTCCCCCCACTTCACCCTTGCCGTTTTATTCGCCCTCTTTTCCGTTTGCTTTAATGTCTTACTTGGCTCGTTTGCTCGTTTGGTTGGAATAGTTGTTTATTTATTACTAAACAGAGAACCTAACATATATGGATCCTCATCCGCTTGCTAATCTTTTTAAGATATCCAATTATGATGAACCAATTGCTAGTGAGTTTTGTGCACTAGATTATCTTTATGAAGTTTTGCTTGAAATTCATGAATCTGAAAATTGCGATGAAGTACTTTATGAAGTGATTCGTGACAGCTCTTTGAATGAAAAGCATGATTGTAATGATTTTACTATAAATTCTCTTGATGTCAATTGTGCTAATAATATGCAAAACCCTAAGCTTGGGGATGCTAGTTTTGTTATGTCTACTACTTGTTGCAATGATCATGATTGGGGTGATTCATCTTATGATCTTGAAAATTTATTTAAGCCCTATGATGAATATTAGATTGATAATAGTGTTTGAAATATTATTGAAAGTGGGTTTGGAAGAGTGTCAACTTTAGATCCCACTATTTTGGAAGAGTGTCAACTTTGCATGCATGTGGATCGTGTTGAAAATATTTTATGTGATAGCTATTTTGTTGAATTTGCTTATGATCCTACATGTAATTATTATGAGAGAGGAAAATATGGTGGTAGAAATTTTCATGTTACTAAATTACCTCTCGTTATGTTGAGATTGCTATTGTTTCTTTCCATTTTCTTGCATATGCTAGTTTTTGCTTGTGATGATAATTAATTTGCTTATAAGATGCCAATGCATAGGAAGTATGTTAGAATTTGATGTGTTTGTCATGTGTTTCATGATGCTTTCTTTTGTGCTTCAATTCTTGTCTTTCATATGAGCATCATTAAAATTACCAATGCCTAGCTAAAAGGCTTTAAAGAAAAGCGCTTGTTGGGAGATAACCCAATATTTATCCTTTCTGTTATTCAATAAATAATTTATCTAGCCTCTATTTTGGTTGTGTTTTTTGTGTTTATTTAGTGTTTGTGCCAACTAGAACCGTTGGGAAGACTTGGGGAAAGTCTTTTTAATCTTGCTGTAAAAACAGAAACTTTAGCGCTCACGAGAACTGCTGCCATTTTTAGCTGGAAAGTGATATTTAGTTAATTCTTTTTGAATATGATTAATAGATAAATTCCTCACGTCCATAAATTTATTTTATAATTTTGGGGGTTCCAGATCTTGCGTTAGCTACAGATTACTACAGACTGTTCTGTTTTTTGACAGATTCTATTTTTCGTGTGTTGTTTGCTTATTTTGATGAATCTATGGCTAGTAAAATAGTTTATAAACCATAGAGAAGTTGGAATACAGTAGGTTTAACACCAATATAAATAAAAAATGAGTTCATTACAGTACCTTGAAGTGGTGTTTTGTTTTCTTTCGCTAACAGAGCTCATGAGATTTTCTACTTTAAGTTTTGTGTTGTGAAGTTTTCAAGTTTTGGGTAAAGATTTGATGGATTATGGAACAAGGAGTGGCAAGAGACTAAGCTTGGGGATGCCCATGGCACCCCCAAGATAATCTAAGGAGACCTAAAAGCCAAAGCTTGGGGATGCCCCAGAAGGCATCCCCTCTTTCGTCTACTTCTATCGGTAACTTTACTTGGAGCTATATTTTTATTTACCACATGATATGTGTTTTGCTTGGAGCATCTTGTATTATTTGAGTCTTTATTTGTTAGTTTTCCACAATCATCCTTGCTGCACACACCTTTTTGAGAGAGACACTCATGATTCGGAAATTGTTAGAATACTCTATGTGCTTCACTTATATCTTTTGAGTTATATAGTTTTTGCTCTAGTGCTTCACTTATATTTTTTAGAGCATGTTTTTAGATTTATTTTATAGAAACCATTGTTCTCTCGTGCTTCACTTAGATTATTTTGAGAGTCCTACAAAACAGAATGGTAATTTGCTTTAATTATTTTAGGCATTCAAGATTAATAATAAAATTTTCTTATGAGTGTGTTGAATACTATGAGAAGTTTGAAACTTGACAATTGTTTTGAGATATGGAGATGGTGATATTAGACTCATGCAAGTTGAGTAGTTGTGAATTTGAGAAATGCTTGTGTTGAAGTTTGTGATTCCCGTAGCATGCACGTATGGTGAACCGTTATGTTAAGAAGTCGGAGCATGATGTATTTATTGATTGTCCTCCTTATGAGTGGCGGTCGGGGACGAGCGATGGTCTTTTCCTACCAATCTATCCCCCTAGGAGCATGCACGTAGTACTTTGCTTCGATAACTAATAGATTTTTGCAACAAGTATGTGAGTTCTTTATGACTAATGTTGAGTCCATGGATTATACACACTCTCACCCTTCCACCATTGCTAGCCTCTCTAATACCGCGCACCTTTCGCCGGTATCATACAACCACCATAAACCTTCCCCAAAACAGCCACCATACCTACCTATCATGGAATTTCCATAGTCATTCCGAGATATATTGCCATGCAACTTTCCACCGATCCGTTTATTATGACATGCTCCATCATTGTCATATTGCTTTGCATGATCATGTAGTTGACATTTTAGTTGTGGCAAAGCCACCGTTCATAATTCTTTCATATAAGTTACTCAGGCATCATTGCTATCCCGGTACACCGCCGGAGGCACTCATATAGAGTCATACTTTATTCTAGTATCGAGTTGTAACCATTGAGTTGTAAATAAATAGAAGTGTGATGATCATCATTCATAGAGTATTGTCCCAAAAAAGGGGCAATACTACTATCCATTTTTTCCACACTTGTGCTTCAAAGTAGCACCATGATCTTCATAATAGAGAGTCTCCTATGTTATCACTTTCATATACTAGTGGGAATTTTCATTATAGAACTTGGCTTGTATATTCCAATGATGGGCTTCCTCAAAATGCCCTAGGTTTTCGTGAGCAAGCAAGTTGGATGCACACCCACTTAGTTTCTTTTTGTTGAGCTTTCATATACTTATAACTCTAGTGCATCCATTGCATGGCAATCCCTACTCACTCACATTGATATCTATTGATGTGCATCTCCATAGCCCATTGATACGCCTAGTTGATGTGGGACTATCTTCTCCCTTTGTTGTCTTCTCCACAACCACCATTCTATTCCACCTATAGTGCTATGTCCATGGCTCATGCTCATGTATTGCGTGAAGATTGAAAAAGTTTGAGAACATTAAAAGTATGAAACAATTGCTTGGCTTGTCATCGGGGTTGTGCATGATTTGAATACTTTGTGTGGTGAAGATGGAGCATAGCCAGACTATATGATTTTGTAGGGATAACTTTCTTTGGCCATGTTATTTTGAAGAGACATAATTGCTTATTTAGTATGCTTGAAGTATTATTATTTCTATGTCAATATTAAACTTTTGTCTTGAATCTTTCGGATCTAAATGTTCATACCACAATTAAGAGAATTACATTGAAATTATGCCAAGTAGCATTCCACATCAAAAATTCTGCTTTTATCATTTACATACTCGAGGACGAGCAGGAATTAAGCTTGGGGATGCTTGCTACGTCTCCAACGTATCTATAATTTTTTATTGTTCCATGCTATATTATATTCTGTTTTGGACATTATTCGGCTTTATTATACACATTTATATTATTTTTGGGACTAACCTACTAACCGGAGGCCCAGCCCAGAATTGCTGGGTTTTTTTTGCCTATTTTAGGGTTTCGCAGAAAAAGAATATCAAACAGAGTGCAAACGGAATGAAACCTTCGGGAACGTGATTTTCAGAACGAACATGACCCAGAGGACTTGGCCCCTACGTCAAGCAATCAACGAGGAAGGCACGAGGTAGGGGGGCACGCCTACCCCCCCACCCAGGCGCGCCCTCCACCCTCGTGGGCCCCCTGTTGCTCCACCGACGTACTCCTTCCTCCTATATATACCTACGTACCCCCAAACTACCAGATACAGAGCCAAAACCCTAATTCCACCACCGTAACTTTGTGTATCCACGAGATCCCATCTCGGGGCCTTTTTCGGAGCACCGCCGGAGGGGGCATCGATCACAAAGGGCGTCTACATCAACACCATAGCCCTTCCAATGAAGTGTGAGTAGTTTACTTCAGACCTTCGGATCCATAGTTATTAGCTAGATGGCTTCTTCTCTCTTTTTGGATCTCAATACAATGTTCTCCCCCTCTCTCATGGAGATCTATTCGATGTAATCTTCTTTTGCGGTGTGTTTGTCGAGACCGATGAATTGTGGGTTTATGATCAAGTTTATCTATGAACAATATTTGAATCTTCTCTAAATTCTGTTATGTATGATTAGTTATCTTCGCAAGTCTCTTCGAATTATCAGTTTGGTTTGGCCTACTAGATTGATCTTTCTTGCAATGGTAGAAGTGCTTAGCTTTGGGTTCAATCTTGCGGTGTCCTTTCCTAGTGACAGTAGGGGCAGCAAGGCACGTATTGTATTGTTGCCATCGAGGATAACAAGATGGGGTTTATATCATATTGCATGAGTTTATCCCTCTACATCATGTCATCTTGCTTAAAGCGTTACTCTGTTCTCTTGAACTTAATACTCTAGATGCATGCTGGATAGCGGTCGATGTGTGGAGTAATAGTAGTAGATGCAGGCAGGAGTCGGTCTACTTGTCTCGGATGTGATGCCTATATACATGATCATGCCTAGATATTCTCATAACTATGCTCAATTCTGTCAATTGCTCAACAGTAATTTGTTCACCCACCGTAAATACTTATGCTCTTGGGAGAAGCCACTAGTGAAACCTATGGCCCCGGGTCTATCTTCCATCATATTAATCTTCCAACACTTAGTTATTTTTATTGCCTTTTATTTTACTTTGCATCTTTATCATAAAAATACCAAAAATATTATCTTATCATATCTATCAGATCTCACTCTCGTAAGTGACCCTGTAGGTGCGAGGGACTCGTGCGTGGACTCCTACTAGATTGATACCTTGGTTCTCAAAAACTGAGGGAAATACTTACGCTACTTTGCTGCATCACCCTTTCCTCTTCAAGAGAAAACCAACGCAAGTGCTCAAGAGGTAGCATAGCACATCAGTGAAATCCGTTCCCGTGATGCCTACACCAACTAGAGAGGAAGATAATGATGATGATCATGAAACTTCGGATCAATTTACTACTAGACCTCGTAGGTCAAATAGAGCATGTTCCGCACCAGAGTGGTATGGTAATCATGTCCTGGAATTCATGTTATTAGACCATGGCGAACCTACGAACTATGAAGAAGCTATGATGAGCGCATATTCCGAAAGATGGCTTGAGGCCGCGAAATTTGAGATAGGATCCATCTATGAGAACAAAGTGTGGACTTTGGTTGAATTGCCCGATGTTCGGCTGATGTCTACTACACAACCTTCTTCTTGTAGACGTTATTAGGCCTCCAAGTGCAGAGGTTTGTAGGACAGTAGCAAATTCCCCTCAAGTGGATGACCTAAGGTTTATCAATCCGTAAGAGGCGTAGGATGAAGATGGTCTCTCTCGAACAACCCTGAAACCAAATAACAAAGAGTCTCTTGTGTCCCCAACACACCCAATACAATGGTAAATTGTATAGGCGCACTAGTTCGGCGAAGAGATGGTGATACAAGTGGTATATGGATAGTAGATAATAGTATTTGTAATCTGAAAATATAAAAACAACAAGGTAACTAATGATAAAAGTGAGCATAAACGGTATTGCAATGCGTTGAAACAAGGCCTAGGGTTCATACTTTCGCTAGTGCAAGTTCCCTCAACAATAATATCATAATAGGATCACATAACTATCCCTCAACATGCAACAAAGAGTCACTCCAAAGTCACTAATAGCGGAGAACGAACGAAGAGATTATGGTAGGGTACGAAACCACCTCAAAGTTATTCTTTCCAATCAATCCGTTGGGCTATTCCTATAAGTGTCACAAACAGCCCTAGAGTTCGTACTAGAATAACACCTTAAGACACATATCAACCAAAACCCTAATGTCACCTAGATACTCCAATGTCACCTCAAGTATCCGTGGGTATGATTATACGATATGCGTCACACAATCTCAGGTTCATCTATTCAACCAACACAAAGGACCTCAAAGAGTGCCCCAAAGTTCTACCGGAGAATCACGACGAAAACGTGTGCCAACCCCTATGCATAGGTTCATGGGCGGAACCCGCAAGTTGATCACCAAAACATACATCAAGTGAATCACGTGGTATCCCATTGTCACCACAGATACGCACGACAAGACATACATCAAGTGTTCTCAAATCTTTAAAGACTCAATCTGATAAGATTACTTCAAGGGGAAAACTCAATCCATTACTAGAGAGTAGAGGGGGGAGAAAACATCATAGGATCCAACAATAATAGCAAAGCTCGCGATACATCAAGATCGTATCACCTCAAGAACACAAGAGAGAGAGAGAGATCAAACACATAGCTACTGGTACATACCCTCAGCCCCGAGGGAGAACTACTCCCTCCTCGTCATGGAGAGCGCCAGGATGATGAAGATGGACACCGGAGAAGGATTCCCCCTCCGGTAGGGTGCCGGAACGGGTCTAGATTGGTTTTCAGTGGCTACGGAGGCTTCTGTCGGCGGAACTCCCGATCTATTGTCTCTCTGGAAGTCTTAGGGTATATGGAGATATATAGGCGGAAGAAATACGTCAGGGGGCCACGAGGGGCTCACGAGGGTGGAGGGCGCGCCCCCCTACCTCGTGGCCTCCTCGTAGGTCCCCCGACGTGCACTCCAAGTCTTCTGGGCTTCTTTCCTTCGAAAAATGAGTTCCGTGAAGTTTCAGGTCAATTGGACCCCGTTTGATTTTCCTTTTCTTCGAAACCCTAAAACAAGGTAAAAACAGAAACTGGCACTGGGCTCTGGGTTAATAGGTTAGTCCCAAAAATGATATAAAAGTGTATAATAAAGCCCATAAACATTCAAAACAGTAAATAATATAGCATGGAGCAATCAAAAATTATAGATACGTTGGAGACGTATCATCGGCGAGCCATTGAGAATAAATGGATCTTCAAGAGGAAGACATACGTTGATGGTAGTGTTACTATCTACAAAGCTCGAATTGTCGCAAAAGGTTTTCGACAAGTTCAAGGTGTTGACTACGATGAGATTTTCTCACTCGTAGCGATGCTTAAGTCCGTCCGAATCATGTTAGCAATTGTCGCATTTTATGAAATCTGGCATATGGATATGGAAACTGCATTCCTTAATGGATTTCTTAAAGAAGAGTTGTATATGATGCAACCAAAAGGTGTTGTCGATCCTAAAGGTTCTAACAAAGTGTGCAAACTATAGTGATCTGTCTATGGACTGGTGCAAGCATCTCGGAGTTGGAATATACGCTTTGATAATGTGATCAAAGCATATGGTTTTATATAGACTTACGGTGAAGCCTGTATCTACAAGAAAGTGAGTGGGAGCTCTGTACCATTTCTGATATTATATGTGGATGACATATTGCAAATTGGAAATGATATAGAATTTCTGGATATCATAAAAGGAAACTTGAATAAGAAATTTTCAATGAAAGACCTCGGTGAAGTTGCTTATATATTAGGCATCAAGATCTATAAAGATAGATCAAGACGCTTGATAACATTTTTCAATGAGTACATACCTTGACAAGATTTTGAAGGAGTTCAAAATGGATCAGTCAAAGAAATAATTCTTGCCTGTATTGTAAGGTGTGAAGTTGAGTAAGACTCAAAGACTGACCATGGCATAAGATAGACAGGTAATGAAAGTCATTCCCTATGCCTCAGCCATAGGTTCTATAAAGTATGCCATGATGTGTACCAGACCTATTGTGTACTTTGCCATGAGTTTGGCAAGGGGGTACAATAGTGATCCAGGAGTAGATCACTAGACAGCAGTCAAAATTATCCATAGAGGACTAAGGAAATATTTCTCAGTTATGGAGCTAATAAAGAGTTCGTCGTAAAGAGTTACATCGATGCAAGCTTTGACACTGATCTAGATGACTCTAAGTCTGAAACCAGATACGTATTGAACATGGGAGCAATTAACTAGAGTAGCTGCATGCAGAGCATTGTAGACATAGAAATTTGCAAAATACATACGTATCTTAATGTGGCAAACCCGTTGACTAAACTTCTCTCACAAGCAAAACATGATCACACCTTAGTACTCTTTGGGTGTTAATCACATAGTGATGTGAACTAGATTAGTGACTAGTAAACCTTTGGGTGTTGGTCACATGGTGATGTGAACTATGGATGTTAATCACATGAAGATGTGAACTATTGGTGTTAAGTCATATGGCGATGTGAACTAGATTATTGACTCTACTGAAAGTAAGATACTGAAGGAAATATGCCCTAGAGGCAATAATAAAGTTGTTATTTTATATTTCCTTATATCATAATAAATGTTTATTATTCATGCAAGAATTGTATTAACTAGAAACTTGATACATGTGTGGATACATAGACAAAACACCATGTCCCTAGTAAGCTTCTACTAGACTAGCTCATTAATCAAAGATGGTTAAGTTTCCTAACCATAGACATGTGTTGTCATTTGATGAACGGGATCACATCATTAGGAGAATGATGTGATGGACAAGACCCATCTGTTTGCTTAGCATATTGACCGTTCAGTTTTATTGCTATTGCTTTCTTCATGTCAAATACATATTCCTTTGACTATGAGATTATGCAACTCCTGGACACCGGATGAATACCTTGTGTGCTATCAAACATCACAACGTAACTAGGTGATAATAAAGATGCTCTACAGGTATCTCCGAAGGTGTTTGTTGGGTTGGCATGGATCAAGATTAGGATTTTTCACTCTGAGTATCGGAGAGGTATCTCTGGGCCCTCTCGGTAATGCACATCATAATAAGCCTTGCAAACAATGTGACTAATGAGTTAGTTGTAGGATGATGTATTACGGAATGAGTAAAGAGACTTGCTGGTAACGAGATTGAACTAGGTATGGAGATACCAACGATCGAATCTCGGGCAAGTAACATACCGATGACAAAGGGAATAACGTATGTTGTCATTATGGTATGACCGATAAAGATCTGCATAGAATATGTGGGAACCAATATGAGCATCCAGGTTCCGCTATTGGTTATTGACCGGAGAGGTGTCTCGGTCATGCCTACATAGTTCTCGAACCCGTAGGGTTCACACGCTTAACGTTCGATGATGATTTTGTAGTATATGAGTTATGTGATTTGGTGACCGAATGTTGTTCGGAGTCCCGGATGAGATCACGGACATGACGAGGAGTCTCGAAATGGTTGAGGGGTAAAGATTCATATCTAGGATGATGATATTCGGACACCGGAAGTGTTTCAGGGGTACTGGGCACACATGGTGTCACCGGAAGGGGTTCCGGGCATCCCCCGGCAACTACATATCGGGTCAGCCGGCGGAATAACCGGCTCTGGGGGCGGTTGGGCACCCAGCCATCACCGCCAGGTCGCCCCAGGCGCCGATATCGGCCCATTTTTGGGGCAAATGTGGGTGCATTTCGGCCCACTTTCGGTGAAAAACGGCCCAATATCGGCGCAAATCGGCCCATATTCGGCGTGGTTTGGCGTGAATTCTCAACATAAGTAAATTTTTTATCACATAGTTCATCACACAAAATCAATAGAAATTAAATAGTTCAACAAATAGTTCAATACAAATTATATAGTTCAACAAATAAAAACACATATTTCATCACACGTCGAGCTAGGTAGTAGAGCATGCAGTAGCCTTCCAGACGATGCCGGTTCTTTGCTTTCATCCGCCCTAGCGCCGAGCCACCTCACCGCGGCTTTTCATTGCTCGCGAGCAGGCTGGCAAGGGCGGCGAGGACCATGAGATGTTCCTCTTCTTGGACGTCAGCATCGGCTTCCTCCTCCAGCAACGCAATGAGTGCCTCCTCGTTGTCCAAGTCCATTGCCGTGCAGGCAAATCGCCGAACACCTTGCGGGCGTGGTGGGCGCACACCCACCGAATGCCGGAAAAATCGCTCGCACGGTGGTGGAGAGGCTACTGCGGCAAAACCTCCTCTCTTTTCTGGCGAGGAATGACCTATCTAGCGGTGGTGGGCGGTGGGCGGTGCCAGGATCGGCAGGGTGGCGGCCAAGCACGTGGGGGTGGGAGGCGAATCTAGACGGTTGGCTTGACTTTTCGCCTGACAATGTGACCCAGGTGCGTTTTTCCCTTCCGCCAGGGCCCCCAAGCGCCCCCCAGTGCGCCGGGTTCGGCCTGTGATCGCCAGGCCCAAAAACGTTTGAGCCGGCGGATTTCGGTGTCTTGGGGGTGCGACTCAGGCATTTTTTTGGCGTCGGTGCGTAAAAAGGCGCCTGGGGGCCTTTGGGGCGCGGCTGGAGTTGCTCTAATGGGCCAAGAAGGGGACAGATCAGCCCCTAGGGGGCTGGTGCACCCCATGTAGGCCGAAATAAGGGGGGAAGGAAAGAGGGGAAGAGAGAAAGGAAGGGGAGGAATTCGGCCTCCCCCTTCCTTCTCTCCTCCCTCCTCCTTCCTTCCCCCTCCAGATGAATATGGAAGGGGGAGGCCGAATTGGGAGGCGCCCAAGTAGCATTCCTCCTACTTGGGGCACCCCCTTGGCAGCCTCTCCTCCCCTTCAACCTATATATATGAGGGGAGGGCACTGCTAGAACACACAACAACGATTGTTAGCCGTGTGCAGCACCCCCCATCCACAGTCTACGCCTCCGGTCATATTGTCATTGTGCTTAGGCAAAGCCCTGCATGGATCACTTCACCATTACCATCACCACGCCGTCGTGCTGACGAAACTCTCCCTCGACACTTTGCTGGATCAAGAATTCGAGGGGCGTCATCAAGCTGAACGTGTGCAGAAGTAGGTGTCGTACATACGGTGCTTGATCGGTCGGAATGAGAAGAAGTTCGACTACATCAACTACATTGTCAAACGCTTCTGCTTTCGGTCTACGAGGGTACGTGGTCACACTCTCCCCCTCTTGTTGCTATGCATCTGCTAGATAGATCTTGCATGAGCATAGGAATTTTTTGAAATTGCATGCTACGTTCACCAACACTTCTATGTCCAAATTTTGTTTTTATCGACACCTCTCTCTCTCTCTAAGCATGTGGACATGTTTTTCGATTTCAGTTTTCTCTTGAGGACAAGCGAGGTATAAGCTTCGGGGAGTTGATACGCCCATTTTGCATCATGCTTCCCTACTGTTATTTATAGTGTTTTTATGCATAATAATGCTTTTGGAGTATTTGTAATGCCTTTTCTCTCATAATATGCATGGCTTACACAAAGAGGGAGAGTGCCGGTAGCTGGAATTCTGGACCTAAAAAAGCTATGTCAGAGTTACCTATTCTGCACATCTCCAAATGAGCTGAAAATTTACGGAGAATTGTTTTGCAATATATGAAGAATATTGGAGCAAATAACTACCAAAGGGGGCCCATGATGTTTGCTTGAACTACGTCGGTATTTCCAAAAAGAGGAAGGGATGATGCAGCACAACAATGGTAGGTATTTCCCTTAGTGATGAGACCAAGGTTATCGAACCAGTAGGAGAACCATGCAACACCACGTAAACAACTCCTGCACACAAAGAACAAATACTTGCAATCCGACGTAAGAGAGGGATTGTCAATCCCTCATGGGTAAAATTGTAGTAGATTGGATAAATAGATCTCGCGGGAACATGAGATAGAATAAATAAGAATAAATTACAGCAAGGTATTTTTGTATTTTTGGATTAATAGATATGAAAATAAAAGCAAATAAACATAGATCGCGTAGGCAAATATAATAAAGAAGAGACCCAGGGGCTGTAGATTTCACTAGTGGCTTCTCTCGAGAAAATAGCATACGGTGGATAAACAAATTATTGTTGGGAAATTGATAGAACTTCAAATTATCATGATGATATCCAGGCAATGATCATTATGTAGGCATCACATCAAAGATTAGTAGACCGACTCCTGCCTGCATCTACTACTATTACTCCACACATCGACCGATATCCAGCATACACAACTAGTGTATTAAGTTCATGGAGAAACGACGTAATGCAATAAGAACGATGACATGATGTAGACAAGATCTATTTATGTAGAAATAGACCCCATCTTGTTATCCTTAATAGGAACGATACATACGTGTCGGTTCCCCTTCTGTCACTGGGATCAAGCACCATAATATCGAACCCATCACAAAGCACCTCTTCCCATTGCAAGATAAATAGATCAACTTGGCTAAACAAAACCCAAATATCGGAGAAAAACTACGAGGCTATAAGTAATTATGCATATAAGAGATCAAAGAAGACTCAAATAACTTTCATGGATAAAAACATAGATCTGGTCATAAACTCAAAGTTCATTGGATCCCAACAAACACACTACAAAAAGAGTTACATCAAATAGATCTCCAAGAGACCATTGTATTGAGAATCAAAAGAGAGAGAGGAAGCCATCTAGCTACTAACTACAGACCCGTAGGTATACAATGAACTACTCACACATCATCGGAGAGGCACCAATGAGAATGATGAACCCCTCTGTGATGGTGTCTAGATTGGATCTAGTGGTTCTGGAACTTGCAGCAGCTGGAATTGATTTTTGTCGAATCCCCTAGGGTTTCTAGAATATTGGGGTATTTATAGAGGAAAGAGGTGGTGCGAGAGAACACTGAGGTGGGCACAACCCACCTGGGTGCGCCTGGGGCCCAGGCACGCCCTGGTGGGTTGTGCTCCCCTCGGACCACCCCTCAAGTACTTTCTTGGCCCATATGGTGTCTTCTGGTCCAGAAAAATCCACAAAAAGTTTCGCTGCGTTTGGACTCCGTTTGTTATTGATTTCCTACGGTGTAAAAAACAAACAGAAAACAACAACTGGCATTGCGCACTGTGTCAATAGGTTATTACCAAAAAATGATGTAAAATGATTTTAAAACATCCAAGAATGATAATATAACAGCATGGAACAATAAAAATTATAAATACGTTGGAGACGTATCAGCATCCCCAAGCTTAATTCCTACTCGTCCTCGAGTAGGTAAATGATAAAAACACAATTTTTGATGTGGAATGCTGCCTAACATGTTCATCACATATTCTTTTCTTTGTAGCATGGACATTTGGACTTTTATATGGTTCAACCAATAGTCTAGTTTTGACATGAAGATTTCAATACTCAAGCATATCAACAAGCAACCATGCCTTTCAAAATATCAACACTAAAGCGAGTTATCCCTAGCCCATTATGCTCAATCATTGATCCATTCATGAACATACTCGCATATTAGCTACACCCAATGCTCAAGTACGATCATAGTGCCCCTTAGTTGGTGCTTTATAAGAGAAGATGGAGGCTCAAGTAAAAATAAAAATTGCATAAAGTAAAAGAAAGGCCCTTCACAGAGGGAAGTAGGGATTTGTAGAGGTGCCAGAGCTCAAAGTGAAAAAGATAGAGATAAAAACATTTTGGGTGGCATGCTTTTCCTATCAACAAAAATGATCGAGTCGTTCCCAATACTTCCCATGTTAGATATATCATATGCAGTTCCCAAACAGAAAATAAAGTTTATTCCTTTTTCAACCATACTTTCACTTTCCATGGCTAACCATATCCACAGATGCCTTCCATACTGAAAGGATTGAGAAGAGGTGTCTAGAGGGGGGTGATTAGACCCTCAATAAAGAAAAGTAACAGTTTTTAATTTCTTCAAGTTAAGGTGGAGTTTTAGCACAAGTTTAAAAATTCACAATACATTTCAAGCAAGCATGCCAAGAGTATATGAGCAGCGGAAAGCAAAGCATGCAAGTTGCAAGAAAGTAAAGGGATGGGATTGGAGTGTGCAAACGCAATTTGAGACACGGAGATTTTTGGCGTGGTTCCGATAGGTGGTGCTATTGTACATTCACGTTGATGGATACTTCAACCCACGAAGGATAACTGTTGCGTGAGTCCACGGAGGGCTCCACCCACGAAGGGTCCACAAAGAAGCAACCTTGTCTATCCCACCATGGCCGTCGCCCACGAAGGACTTGCCTCATTAGGGTAGATCTTCACGAAGTAGGCGATCTCCTTGCCTGTACAAACTCCTTGGTTCAACTCCACAATCTTGACGGGGGCTCCCAAGTGCACCTAAGCAATCTAGGAGACACCACTCTCCAAAAGGTAATAGATGGTGTGTCGATGATGAACTCCTTGCTCTTGTGCTTCAAATGATAGTCTCCCCAACACTCAACTCTCTCTCTCACACATATTTGGATTTGGCGGAAAGATTATTTGAGTGGAAAGCAACTTGGGGAAGGCTAGAGATCAAGATTCTTATGATTGGAATGGAATATCTTGGTCTCAACACATGAGTAGGTGGTTCTCTCTCAGAAAACGTATGTTGGAAGTGTAGGCATGTTCTGATGGCTTTCTCCATGAATGGAGGTTGGGTGGAGGGCTATATATAGCCTCCACACAAAATCTAGCCGTTACACACAATTTACCAAACTCGGTGGGACCGAATCGTTAAACTCGGTCAAACCGATTTAGTTCAAAATGTGAATGTTAGGATTTTCGGTGGGACCGATATGGTCAACTCGGTGGGACCGATGTGCTAGGGTTAGGGTAAAACCTCAACTCGGTTTGACCGATTACACAAACTCGGTGGGACCGATTTTGGTAATAAGCAAAATAGAGAGTTGGTCAAGCAAACTCGATGGGACCGATTGCATATCTCGGTGAGACCGAAATTATTGCAACAGGTAACAGAGAGTTTTCAAGCGCATCTCGATGAGACCGAGATCCCACCGGTGAGATCGAACTGATTAGGGTTTCTGGCAGTGGCTATGTCAAATGAACTTGGTGGCGTCGGCTAGATCAAATCGATGGGGCCGAGTTTGACTTTTGGTTTGGGACATATGTGGAAATGAGAAAGTGGTTGAGGGCTTTGGAGCATATCACTAAGCACTTTGAGCAAGCAAGCCATTAAGCAAAACCTCATCCCCTTTTAATAGTATTGGCTTTCCTATGAAATCAATGTGATCTGGGATCACTAAAATGAAAATGAAGAGTCTTGAACTTTTGAGCTTTTGCCAATCCTTTGTCCTTAGCATCTTGTAGGGGTTCCACATCCTCTTGTCCACGCCACTGCACTATTGAACTCATCTAAAATATACTAGGTAAAAGTATTAGTCCAACAAGAGATATGTTGACATTAATTACCAAAATCACCCAGGGAGCACTTGTGCTTTCAGTCTCCCCCTTTTTGGCAAGTGATGATAACATACATCAAAGCTTTAGATAAATATATGAAGACTAGCAAGTAATGCTTTGGAAAGACATGTAACATGCATAGGCTCCCCCTACATGTATGCAGCCATGTAAATATGGAATATAAGATCATGTGAATGCATAAGCATGACAGAGCAAGCAATGAGTTACATGTATCTTGGCTATATGCATCAGAGCAAATGATGTGAACATAGGACATATACCTTCATTTTCATGAGTCCTTATTGCAAACAATATGTACAGTAGCAAGAAATCATCATGCAGATGGATGTGATGCATATACTTACCTTGTGCTCTTGAGGTAGCTTTGGAAGAGATGAACCTGAGTAAAAAAGGTTAAATAACACAGAAACATCTACTAAATAGAGCAAGAACAGCAAACCACAAGAGTACCAAGATTGGGATGACATGTAGAGAGTGATCGAGTACTAGGTACTCTATTGGATATATACGTGTCCCTGAAGGTAAAGATATGCAATGAATTCAAAGATTTCCTTCCCTTAGATGTCTTTCTCCCCCTGAATCTTATATTGGATAATGGGAGAATATAGGGAAAAGAAATCAGAGCAAACCAAATCAGAGCACAATAATCATAACACAAACTAACATGTATTTCCCCTCTTAAAGACATGCGACTTCTCCCCTCTTGAATACCAAGCATATGGGGCTTTCTCTCTCCCTTTGAAGTGATTAAGTATTCTCCCCCTTTGATGTGATTAAGCTTTGATGTGATCTCTCTCCCCCTTTGACATCAATTTCCAAGAAGGGTTTTCTGGAATGTGAGTCAAAAAGGTTCGGTCCTTGAGTCACATGGCAAAGCAGCATATAGAATGTGATGCAGGTAGAGGACAGGAATCATTGAGTGGAGTTGGAACAAATATGCAGGATGCAAATGGCAAAGTGTCTTCTCAGCATTGAAATCAGTAGCACCGAGTTGTTTTCTTCGGTAGCACCGAGATGGTTCTGTTAGACTGAAAGAGACAAGCCGGTGTGTCCGAGTTTAACACAGAGAGAACACTTGTCATCTCAGCTCACTAGGAAAATAAGATCTCACAAAGATTTGCATGGAATTAACTGAAAGATTTGCAATGAATTGGATGCAAGGAATGCAGAACATAACAAAGAAAATAAAGAAATCTAGATGAAGTTTTTTTATTAAAGAAGGGGAACAAATATGCAAGAGACAAATCCAAGGACACAAGGAAACACTAGAGAACTTCATCTAGAATTGGTCGGTGACAAAGTCACCTATGTTAGAGTATATTGACTGAGGAGTCAAGTGAGAACACTTGATCGTAGGTCATACTCATCGTTTAAGCTCAAAATGGGGTTGCCATTTTTCGTTTAAGCATTTTGATGTATTCGCATCTTGTTGAGCTACTTTGACCCATGTCTTGGGGTAAAGCTTCTCTAAGATGGAATAACATACCTTGTGTGGTGGTGTTGATCTTGATCATGTAGTTGAACTTGTGTGAGATGCTCAAGGCTGATGTAGTTCATCAAGAGTTGGGAGCACCGCTTGTAGTTTAAGTTCATCTACCTACATGGTTTAGTTTTGCAAGGAAGAGAACTTGTGTATCCAAAATGACAATCATGAATTTGATACCAAATGAAATTTGATATAAAGAAATCGTCAAAGGATATGTTGAAGGGATTCATGCTTCCTTGTCTTCAACCACCATATTGTAGAGACTTGGTGATGTAGAGATTGCTCAAGATGTGAGTGGTTTGCAATCTCATAGATTTAGATTCATCCAAGTACCTACAAGGGTTAGATACCATGCAAGGGTGCAAATATATCCAAGACATATGATTATCATCATAAGAGAAATATCAAGGATTAGTCAAAGGCTCATGCCTTGCATGTATCCAAATGGAGTTTCTACTCCAAGTTTGAGGCATCAATGATGTTAAATTCACCTCTCAAATGGAAAAATACTTTCTCATCAAGCAGTTTGGTGAAAATATCCGCCAATTGCTTATCGGTACGAACATGCTTAAGATCAATGTCTCCTTTAGCAACATGATCTCAAATGAAATGATGATGAACTTCAATATGCTTAGTTCAAGAATGTTGCACGGGATTGTGAGCAATCTTAATAGGACTTTCATTCAGACAAAGCAATGGAACATGTTTCACATAGATCCCATAATCTTTAAGAGTTTGGGTCATCCAAAGTAACCGAGCACAACATGAACCGGCGGCAATGTATTCCGCTTCGGCGGTGGATAAGGATACCGAGTTTTGTTTCTTGGAGGACCAAGACACAAGAGATCTACCAAGAAATTGACAAGTACCCGAAGTGGACTTTCTATCAACCTTGTCACCGGCATAGTCCGAATCGGAGTAGCCAACAAGATCAAAAGAAGACCTCTTAGGATACCAAATGCTAAAATTTGGTGTACGGATTAAGTATCTCACTACCCTTTTCACAGCCTTAAGATGACATTCTTTGGGGGCCGCTTGATATCGTGCACATATGCACACACTTAGCATAATATCAGGACGAGAGGCACATAGATATAACAATGAACCAATCATAGAGCGATAAACCTTTTGGTCAACTGGCTCTCCATCCTTGGTCAAGTCAAGATGTCCACTAGTAGGCATGGGTGTATTCATACCTTTGCATTCTTGCATGTTGAACTTCTTGAATAAGTCCTTGGTGTACTTTGTTTGAGAAACAAAGGTGCCTTCCTTAGTTTGCTTGATTTGCAAACCAAGAAAGAACTTGAGTTCACTCATCATAGGCATCTCAAACTTCTCCGAGATTAGCTTTCCAAACTTTTCACTAAAATGGGGGTTAGTTGAACCAAATATGAAATCATCAACATAAATTTGGCACACAAATAATTCACCATTAACCCTTTTAGTAAAAAGAGTAGAATCAATCTTTCCAATCTCAAAGCCTTTTTCAATAAGGAACTTGGTCAAGCATTTATACCACGCTCTAGGAGCTTGTTTAAGACCATAAAGAGCTTTGTGAAGTTTGTAAACATGATCGGGTTTCTTAGGATTAACAAAGCCACGAGGTTGTTTAACATAAACTTCCTACTCAATTTCACCATTAGAAAAGCACTTTTAATGTCCATTTTGTATAAGGTGATATCATGGTGATAAGCAAAGATAAGTAAGATGCGGATGGACTCAAGTCTAGCAACGGGGGCATATGTCTCACCATAGTCCACACCTTCGACTTGAGTGTAGCCTTAGGCACCGAGATGTGCTTTGTTGCGAACGACTTGTCGATCTTCGTCTTGCTTGTTGTGAAACACCCATTTGGTACTGATTATGTTGTGGTTGTTGTCGGGCTTCTCAACCAATGTCCACACTTGGTTTCTCTCAAAGTTGTGTAGCTCTTCATGCATGGCATTTATCCAATCCGGATCTTCCAATGCTTCTTCAACCTTCATAGGTTCACTGCTAGATATGAATGAATAATGTTCACAAATTTTTTTCAAACGAGTTTTAGAGCGAGTGATTCTCCCGGTTTGGATATCATTAAAGATTTGCTCGACGGGATGGTCTCTTGAGACTCTTTCTCAAACGCATGAGAGCTTTTGCTTGGGTCGGGGTGGAACATCTTCTTCATCATCTTGTTCTTCTTCTTGGCCTTCTTCATTGTTGATGTTGTCATTCACTTGTCGAGGTGGAGAAGGAGGTTGATGAGGTTCATCTTGGTGTACTTCCTCGTTTTCTCCATCTTGGTGTGTCCCACTTGTGGATGCTTCCTTGTCAACTCTTGGTTCACCTTCTCGTGAGGTAGAAGCTTCCACTTGGATGGACGAGGTACTCTCCTTTGCCTCCGTTGGATGAATCTTGCCGATAGATAAGTCTTGGATTGCTTCCGAAGGGTCTTTGTCTCCTACATAAATTGGCAATTGCTCTACTTGCGAGCCGTTAGATTCATCAAACTTCACATCTACCGTCTCTTAAACCTTTCGGGTGAAATTGTTGTAGACACGGTAAGTGTGAGAGTTTGATCCATAACCAAGTAGGAAACCTTCATTAGATTTAGGAGAAAATTTAGAACGATGATGCTTATCAAGAATATAGCACTTTGAGCTGAATACCCGAAAGTATCCAACTTGGGGTTTGTTACTGGTGAGAAGCTCGTATGCCGTCTTGCCGAGTAGCTTGTGAAGATACAAGCGATTTTTTGCATGACAAGCTATCTCAACCGCTTCCGCCCAAAAGTGTTTTGGAGTCTTGTACTCATCAAGCATCATTCTTGCCATCTCAATAAGAGTACAGTTCTTCCTCTCAACAACTCCATTTTGTTGAGGTGTGTACGTAGCCGAGAACTCGTGTGTAACCCCCTCTTCATCAAGAAAGGTATCCACATTTGTGTTCTTGAACTCCGTTCCATTGTCGCTTCAAACCTTCTTGATCTTCACTTCAAATTGGTTTTGGGCCTTCCTAGCGAAGTTCTTGAAGATCTTATGGACTTGCGATTTATCATCAAGAAAGAACACCCACATAAATCTTGAAAAATCATCAACTATGACTAGACCAAATGAGTTTCCACCGAGACTTTTGTAGGCGTTGGGACCAAATAGATCCATATGAAGTAGCTCGAGTGGTCTTCTCGTGGTCATGATGTTCTTCACGGGGTGACTTCCTCCAACTTGGCTTCCTACTTGACAAGCACTACACAATCTATCCTTGTCAAATATAACATCTTTTACTCCAAGGATATGATCACCTTTAATAAGCTTATCAAGATTTCGCATGCCCACATGACCTAACCTTCTATGCCACAACCAACCTTTAGAAGATTTAGCAATTAAGCAAGTTCTAGGTTGAGCCTTTACGTATATATAAATGACCTTTACGTATACCGGTAAAGACCATTTTATGATTATCTCTACGAAACACTTGGCAATCTACTTTAGTAAATAGGACATTGAAACCAAAGTCTGCAAGTCTAGATATAGAAAGTAAATTATAGCCAAGAGATTCAACGAGCATAACATTTTGTATGGAGCTATCATCTGAGATGGCCACATTACCAAGGCCAACCACCTTACCCTTTGAGTTATCACCAAAAGTGACATACTTTCGAGGGCCGTCGTTTTCAGCAAGCTCACGAAACATACCCTTATCTCCGGTCATGTGAATGGTACATCCACTATCAATGACCCACTCCTTTCCTCCAGCCATGTAGCTGCGAAGATTAGCCATAAGACCAAAGTGTCTCATAGACTCATCAAGATCAAAGTCGCTATCATCAGCCTCATCATAGTATCCATGTTCAACATTGTCTTGTGATGGATCAATTCATAGAGAGAGTGATTAATTAGATAAGTGATCATCACAATGTTCATCTTTATGAATTCTAATAGCTTCGGAGATGATATTGCTAATGATTCCAACATCTCCTTTGGCACGCATGAGGTTAGTAAGATCAAATAGACAATCACCAAACCTACGGTCATTGGAATTCATCTTGCTCAAAGCAATAGACTTATGAAGAATTTCATCTAAGTTTTGCAAGGAATAGTTTGGAAATCGTTCCTCAAGAAATCTCCATATATTGTAAGCACAATCAAGAGCAGGCAAGCTAGCAAGCAAGTTTCTTGGTAATCCTCTAGTGATTAAATTAATAGTTCTAAGATTATGGATCATGTCAATAGACTCATCAAGGGTAGGATGCATAGGATCAACATGACGTGCACAAGGGCTAGTAATGTACTTGTTCAAATGATATTTATTGAAAATCTCAAGCATCTCAATTTTCCACTCATGAAAGAACTCTCCATCAAGTATAGGCACTCTACGTCTAAGAATCCCCAACGTAGACTCATCCATCTTCCTCCAATGGTGATTAAACCAAAGAAATGGAGACCAATGCTCTGATACCAATTGAAAGGATCGGGAAGAGGTGTCTAGAGGGGGAGTCATTAGACCCTCAACAAAGAAAAGTAGCAGTTTTTAATTTCTTCAAGTTAAGGTGGAGTTTTAGCACAAGTTTAAACATTCACAATACATTTCAAGCAAGCACGGCAAGAGTATATGAGCAGCGGAAAGTAAAGCATGCAAGTTGCAAGAAAGTAAAGGGATGTGATTGGAGTGTGCAAACGTAATTGGAGACACGGAGATTTTTGGCGTGGTTCTGATAGGTGGTGATATTGTACATCCACGTTGATAGAGACTTCAACCCACGAAGGGTAATGGTTGCGCGAGTCCACAGAGGGCTCCACCCATGAAGGGTCCATGAAGAAGCAACCTTGTCTATCCCACCATGGCCGTTGCCCACGAAGGACTTGCCTCACTAGGGTAGATCTTTACGAAGTAGGCGATCTCCTTGCCCATACAAACTCCTTGGTTCAACTCCACACAATATTGACAGAGGCTCCCAAGTGACTCCTAACCAATCTAGGAGACACCACTCTCCAAAAGGTAATAGATGGTGTGTCGATGATGAACTCCTTGCTCTTGTGCTTCAAATGATAGTCTCCCCAACACTCAACTCTCTCTCACCGATTTGGATTTGGTGGAAAGATGATTTGAGTGGAAAGCAACTTGGGGAAGGCTAGAGATGAAGATTCTTGTGATTGGAATGGAATATCTTGGTCTCAACACATGAGTAGGTGGTTCCCTATTAGAAAATGTATGCTGGAAGTGTAGGCATGTTCTGATGGCTTTCTCCACGAATGTAGGTTAGGTGGAGGGGTATATATAGCCTCCACACAAAATCTAACTGTTACACAATTTACCAAACTCGTTGGGACCGAATCGTTAAACTCGGTCAGACCGATTTAGTTCAAAATGTGAACGTTAGGATTTTCGATGGGACCGATATGATCAACTTGGTGGGACCGATGTGCTAGGGTTAGCGTAAAACCTCAACTCGGTTTGATCGATTACACAAACTCGGTGGGACTGATTTTGGTAATAAGCAAAACAAAGAATTGGTCAAGCAAACTCGGTGGGACCGATTGCATATCTCGGTGAGACCAAAATTATTGCAACAGGTAACAGAGAGTTTGCAAGCCCATCTCGGTGAGACCGAACTGATTAGGGTTTCTGGCAGTGGCTATGTCAAGTGAACTCGGTGGCGCCGGATAGATCAAATCGGTGGGGCCGAGTTTGACTTTTTGTTTGGGACATATGTGGAAATGAGAAAGTGGTTGAGGGCTTTGGAGCATATCACTAAGCACTTTGAGCAACCAAGCCATTAAGCAAGACCCCATCCCCTTTTAATAGTGTTGGTTTTCCTATGAACTCAATGTGATCTTGGATCACTAAAATGAAAATGAAGAGTTTTGAGCTTTTGAGCTTTTGCCAATCCTTTGTCCTTAGCATATTGTAGGGGTTCCACATCCTCTTGTCCATGCCACTGCACTGTTGAACTCATATGAAATATACTAGGTAAAAGTATTAGTTTAACAAGAGATATGTTGACATTAATTACCAAAATCACCCAGGGAGCACTTGTGCTTTCACATACCAACACTTTCCGAGGAATTTATTATTTGACAACATAATGTAAATTCATTTTCATTTCGGGACTGTGCATCCCTAATACCTTTGTCGTACTCTCATGCAACGACAAGTGAATAAACACTCATCTTGAGAATAACATATCTAGCATGGAAATATATTAGCCACCCCTACCGTTTCATGAGCGGTACGAGCACAAAAAAGAGGTTTATTTTGAAAATTAGAGATGGCACATATAGATATGCTTAGAACGGCAAAAGAATATCACATATAGGTAGGTAATGGTGGACTCATGTGGGAAAACTGGTTTAAAGGATTTTGGATGCACAAGTAGTGATCATACTTAGTGCAAATGAAGGCTAGCAAAAGATTGAGAAGCATCCAACCAAGAAATGAAAAATCTCATAAGCGAGGATTAAGCATAACTAACACCGAATAATGCACCACAAGTAGGATGTAATTTCATTGCATAACTATTGACTTTCGTGCTTGCATCCGGAATCACAAACCTTAACACCAATATTCTTACTAAAGCATAATTACTCATCAACATGACTCACATATCACTATCAACATATTGCAAAACTATTACAAGGAACCAATTTTATTTTCTCCAATGATCTTCATGAAAGTTTTTATTATATCCTCCTTGGATATCTATCACTCCGAAACTAGTTTCATATGTTGCTTTTAACAAGCTCAAACAAATATAAGTGAAGAACATGAGCATCATATTTATTTCTCTCAAAATAATTTAAGTGAAGCAAGAGAGACTTTCTTAAAAAATTACTAACTCTCAAATAAATCTAAGTGAAGCATGAGAGCATTTCTTCGAAAATACTAAAGCACACCGTGCTAAAAAAGATATAAGTGAAGCACTAGAGCAATTCCATAGCTCATAAAGATTTAAGTGAAGCACAGAGAGCAATTCTAACAAGTCATAGAATAACTTTGGCTCTCTCAAATAGGTGTGTACAGCAAGGATGCTTATTAAAAACTAAAAATTAAAACAAACAAAGAATCATATCATGCAAGACGCTCCAAGAAAAACTCATAATATGTGACAAATAAAAATATAGTTCTAAGTAAAAAATACAGATGGTTGTTAGAAGAAAGAGAGGATGCCACTCGGGCATCCCCAAGCTTAGTTGCTTGCTTTTCTTTGGATAATAGCTTGGGATGCCATGGGCATCCCCAAGCTTAGGCTCTTCTTACTCCTTATTCCTTCATCGATCATAAGGTCATCCAAAACTTGAAAACTTCAATCACACGAAACTCAACAAAACCTTTGTGAGATCTGTCAGTATAAGAAAGCAAATCACTACTATAAGTACAGTTGCAAACCCATTAATATTTTAATTTTTAATTATATCTACTATATTCCAACTTTTATATGGCAAAAACTCTTCAAAGGAAACCATAAAATCATCAAAACAAGCACACAACGCAAAGAAAACAGAATCTGTCAAAAACAGAATAGTCTGTTGCAATATGGATATTTCCAATACTTCTGTAACTCCAAAAATTCTGAAAAATTAGGAAGACGTGAGAAATTTGTATATTAATCTTCTACAAAAACAATAAGTATTTTATCATTCTTCTGTTACAAATGAAAATTATTTTTGTGAGTGCAAAAGTTTCTGATTTTCAGCAAGATCAAATCAACTATCACCCAACATGATCCCAAAGGCTTTGCTAGGCACAAACACTAATTAAAACATAAAAACACAATCATAACAGTGGCATAATTGTGCAAAGACTCAAGAACACAAAGAAAAAGATAAAAATAAAATTTATTCATTGGGTTGCCTCCCAACGAGCGGTATCATTTTACACCCTTAGATAGGCATAAAGCAAGGATCTAAGTATTGTCATCTTTATTTCTAGATCCATACGATGCCCTCATGATTGATTCATATCGTGGCCTAATTCTTGTCCTAGGGAAGTGTTCCATACCCTTCCTTAGTGGAAATTTAAATTTAATACTGCCTTCTTTCATATTAATCACGACACCAATAGTACGTAAAAATGGTCTACCAAGAATAATTGGACAAGACGGATTGCTATTAATATCAAGAAAAATAAAATCTATGGGAACGTATTTACTATTTGCAGAATAAGAACAACATTAATTCCTCCCATAGGCTTTTTAATAGTGGACTCCGCCAAGTGCAAATTTAAAGAACGTTCTTCAATATCGGTAAGACCAAGCACATCACATAAAGATTTCCAAATTTTAGAAACACTAGCACCCAAGTCACATAAAGCAAAACACTCACAATTTATAATCTTGACTTTTATAGTAGGTTCCCATTCATCATGTAATTTTCTAGGAATTGAAACCTCTAATTCCAACTTTTCTTCTAAAGCTTTCATCACAGCATCAACAATATGTTTAGTAAAAGCTTTATATTGTTAATAAGCATGGGGTGAATTTATCATGGATTGCAACAAACAAATATAATGAATCAAAGAGCAACTATCATAATTGAATTCTTTGTAATCCAAAAGAGTGGGCACATCACTAGTTAAAGTTTTGACCTCTTCAAACCCACTTTTATCAATTTTCTCAACAAGATTTTCACCCTCCGAATTATCGAGGCGCCTTCTAGCTAAAGTTGACTCTTCTTCAGTCCCTTTATTATCAATCTTCATTTTACTAAACAAGGAATCAATAGAAGAAACACCAATCATTTTAAGATCCTCATCACTAGAAAACGCTTTTTCTAAAAATTCTCTTCTAGCGCTAAGCATAGCAGCTCTTTTCTTACTTTCATCCATAGTAACATAAAGAGCTTTAATTGATTCCTCAACCTTAGGCACAAAAAATTTCATCTTGATATTTTCTACATCATGAGAAATTATATCAATACTTCTAGACATATCATCAATCTTATTAAGCTTTTCTTCTATTGTGGTATTGAAAACTTTTTCAGTATTGCTAAATTCATTAATATTATTCTCAAGATCAGTGGTGTTCCTATTATTATTATAAGAAGGATTATCATAGGAATTACCATAATTATTAGAGGAATTACTAGGAAAAGGCCTAGGATTAAAATTACCTCTATGAGCATTGTTATTGAAATTGTTTCGTGAGATAAAATTCACATCTATGGCATCACTATTTTTCTCAATCAAAGCAGACAAAGGCACATCATTAAAATCAATAGAAGCACTTTTATTAGCAACCAATTTCATAAGAGCATCAACGAAAAAATTTCTTCAACCGAATTAACTTTTTTACTAGTAGGAGCTCTTTCGATATGCCATTGTGAATAATTTGCCATAATATTATCAAGCAATTTGGTCGCTTCACCCAAAGTAATTTCCATAAAAGTACAACCCACGGCGGAATCTAAAAGATTACGAGAAACAAAATTCAACCCTGCATAAAAAATTGTATGATCATCCAAAGATTTAACCCATGAGTTGGGCAATTCCTTAGCATTAATTTCATCCTTTCCCAAGATTATGCAACATGGTCATGTTCAAGTTGCTTGAAATTCATGATCTGGATTCTAAGGGAAATAATTTTTGCGGGTGGGAAATAATTAGTAATAAAAGCATCCTTGCACTTATCCCAAGAATCAATACTATTGCGAGGCAAAGAAGAAAACCAAATTTTTGGAGGATCTCACAATGAAAACGGAAATAATTTCAAATTCACAACATCATTGTCCACATATATTTTTTTTCTTTTGCATATCGCATAATTCGGCGAATGTTTTAAGATGGGACACGACATCCTCATTAGGAGTATCAGAAAATTGATCTTTCATAACTAGATTCAGCAAAGCGGTATTAATATCACAAGACTCTGCACTAGTGGTGGGAGGAGCAATCAGAGTGCTCAAAAAAATCACTATTGTTGGTGTTGGAGAAATCACATAACTTGGTGGTCTCTTGAGTCATTGTGACTACGCAACAAGATTGCACTCAAAAACAGATCTGACGAGAAAACGGTGAATGAAAAAGAGAGCAAATAAAATGGAATTTTTTTGTGAAGTGGGGGAGAGGAAAATGAGAGGAAAATAGTGTAAATTGCAAGGAGATGAGATTTGTGATTAGGAACCTGGTAGATGTTCATGATGTCTCCCCGACAACGGCGCCAGAAATTCCTTTTGATGTTTGCTTGAACTACGTCGGTATTTCCCCAAAGAGGAAGGGATGATGCAGCACAACAACGGTAGGTATTTCCCTCAGTGATGATACCAAGGTTATCGAACCAGTAGGAGAACCACACAACACCACATAGACAACTCCTGCACACAAAGAACAAATACAGGGGTTTTGTCGACGTAAGACAGGGGTTTTGTCGCGGGATATCCGCGGACACCTATGGGACCGGGTGGCCCCTTGCTGGTTCGATGGGGGACGTCACGTTGCACAAAGAGAAGACCAGCACATGGCAGCACGGCAGAGAGAACACAAGCAATTTACCCAGGTTCAGGCCGCCGCGAGGCGTAAGACCCTACTCCTGCTTTGGTGGATTGATGGTGGAAATGAACGTGGTGGTGTGTGGTACACTTGCCCGGCAAGGCCTGCCTCAGGGCTATGGTGACCACAAGTGTATGGTAGCTTGGGTTTGTCATGTTTCCAACCCCCTCCTACGAATGCCACGAGCCTCCTTTTATAGATTAAGGGGTCACCACAGTGGCAAAATAGTCATTACCTACTGATATGATAGCAAACAGTGTTATCATACCTAACTCTATGGGCTGGCAGGGTGCATTAAATGCACTGCTTAGTGTCACATCACTAGTTGCCCGGCAAGGTCTACCGGGCTTATCTTGCCAGCTCCACATCTGTTCTCTTGACACGTGGTTGGACGGGTGTCACCTGTGGGTTTCTTCTGTAGGAGATGGCTACCAAGTGGCAAATGCTGCCACTTAATCACCTTGCGGCTTGGCACCGCACTGATTGACGATGTGGGTTATACTTGCATGGTTAGCGGGGTGGTTCAGGCCCCGCAAGCCCTGGCAGGTGCTGCCGGAGAGTCTTGGTCGCTTGCTTCACTACAAAAAAAAGACACATCCTTGACATTTTGGGCCGAACGAAAAAAAATTATGTCATACATATGACACTTCTATGACGATAATTGTGACGAAACCCGGTATCATCATAGATGTGGTGGGCTCCTACTTCTATGAAAAAAATCATGACATAAAATGGGCTTTTCGTCCTGGGCAGGCCGGAGACGCAGCTGCATGAAATTCTTTGGGCCGTCCATGACGGAAAAAACCATGGTAGAAGCGAGGGGGAGGAAAATTTCAGGGAGTTCCCGGTTACGGTGGGAGGTCAGGGGCCGAGCGATGCGCGTTTCTCTCGTACACGTACGCGCGTGTGTGCGAGGCGTTGGCTCTAACTGAACCCGAGCGAGGCGTTGGGCTCTAACTGAACCCGAGCGATTGCACTGCAGGCTACGCGTTACTGAACCCGAGCGATCAATCGATGGCTGTTAACTGAACCCGATCGAGCGATTTCGTCGCTACTGCTGCTAACTGAAGCCGATTGAT
>NC_041380.1:121259276-121293422 GCF_002162155.2 Triticum dicoccoides | reverse complement strand
GGGGGGGTTGGATGAACAGTGAGCAGTGGCGTTGCCTCTGGATGAACAGGACCCTGTGGTGTGGAGGGCTGGATGAACAGTAGACGGTGGAGGGGTTCCTGTGGAGGGGTGGTTGAACAGGACCCCATGGTGTGGAGGGCTGGATGAACAGTAGATGGTGGAGGGGTGCCCGTGGAGGGGTGGTTGAACAGTAGCAGGTGGAGTAGCGCGCGGTGGAGACTGGATGAACAGGAGCCCGTGGAGGCTGGAGGAGGTCGACGGTATCCCGTGGAGGCTGGAGGAGGTCGACGGTGGAGATGAACAGTATCCCGTGGAGTCCCGTTTTGCGGTACGCCACACCCCTCCCGATGAACAGGACCCCCGTTTCGACTGTAGGAGGTCCATTTCGTACGTTTTGCGGTACGCCACACCCCTCCCGATCAACAGGACCCCCGTTTCGACCGTAGGAGGTCCGTTTCGTCCGTTTTGCGGTATGCCACACCCCTCACGATCAACAGGACCCCCGTTTTGACCGTAGGAGGTCCGTTTCGTCCGTTTTGCGGTACGCCACACCCCTCCCAATCAACAGGACCCCCGTTTCGACCGTAGGAGGTCCGTTTCCTCCATTTTGCGGTACGGCACACCCCTCCCGGTCAACAGGACCCCTTTCCGAACGTAGGAGGTACGTTTGCTCCAGTTTGCGGTACGCCAGGCCTCATTTCCATCTCCTGTTCCGTCCAAGCCCTCCCGATGAACACGACCACGCATTCCGTTCCGACCCAGCCGGTTAGCTCCCACACGTTCCGTTGCCTCCCAATGAACACGAGCATTCCGTTGCCTCCCCATGAACATGACGCATTCCGTTGCCTCCCCATGAACATGACGCATTCCGTTGCCTCCCCATGAACACGACGACAACATTGTTTCTCCGTTTCGACCCAGCCATGTACATGAGCCCTGGCCGTATGTATGCGCAAGTAGGCGTTCGAGACCCCGCCCGTATGTACACATACGTGGCCATATTTTCTTTCTTGCACCCTGCTCGATGTACGTACGTGTACATGCTACGTGTGCGCCTCTAATACGACACGTACACGCCTCTACTACGACACGTGCACGCCTCTACATCCACCAGTATATATGCACGTACACGTTCACGACCAGAATGACAACGCTACGTATGCTTCGACCAGGTGGGTCCCGACTGTCAGGCACTTCCTTGCGTGCGAAGATGTAGCTGGTGGGTCCTAGCAGTCAGGGGGGCGAATCGTTTTTTTGCCCAGACGCACTTCCTTGTGTGCGAAGATGTAGATGGTGGGTCCCAACAGTCAGGGGGACAAATCGTTTTTTCCTGGACGCACTTCCTTGCGTGCGAAGATGTAGCTGGTGAGTCCCAGCAGTCAGGGGGAAATGTTTTTTTGTGAAATAGGGTGGCCTGTCTGGTGGGTCCCCACTGTCTGGTGGAGGAATCATTATTTTGCGCGTAATAAGGAGGCACTTCCTTGTTGTGACCATGGACCCAGCTGTCAGCCTCTCCACGTACAGTCCACGTCCGATGGAAGTCGTTCATTGACCACGTTGACCACGCCGCGCCGAGGGCACCATAGCGGTGGACGACGACGAGGACTAGGAAGGGGACGACTCGGAGCCGGGGAAGATGCAGCAGTGGATGCCCACGCGAAGAGGAGTGCGAGGGTTCACTGGTTCGGCTGTGGTGTGAGGTTGCTGTCGCCGCAGAATAGCAGGGGGTGTGGGTGAGTAGAGGGATGTCCTGACCAACGGTGGGAGTAGTAGGGGGCGGTGAGGCCTCCGCGGCATCACAGCCGGCCACGGGAGGCAGGAGCACGCGGCACGACCGGCACTGGTTTAGGCGGCTGGAGCAAGAAGACCAGAGGTTGAAGAAGCACTACGGCTGTTGGATGAACATCGTACGGTAACAGGAGCTAGAATAGTTCATATTGACTAAGTTGACAAAGCCCTCCATCCCCGTCAACTTGGTAGGCCCACAAGTCAGCCTCCCACTATGCTGGGTTCTAGCTGGCACGGGGAATATTCATTTTTTGTGCGTAATAAGGAGGAACTTCCTTGCGTGCGAAGATAGCTAGTGGGTCCGATATGTCAGTGGGGGGCACGTTATTTTTGTGAAATACAGAGGCCCTTCCGGTGGGTCCCAGATGTCAGGTGGAGGAATCATTATTTTGCGTGTAATAAGGAGGCATTTCCTTGTGTGCGGCCATGGACCCAGCTGTCAGCCTCTCCACGCACAGTCTACTTCCGATGGTGTCGTTCATTGACCACATTGACCATGCCGCGCCAAGCGCATCCAAGGTGGTGCACGACAGCGAGGCCTCGGACAGCAACGAGCCGGAGATGGGAAGACGCGGAAGTAGAGTCGCAGACGGAGAGGTGTACGAGGGTTAACTGGTTCTAGTGCGGTGTGGTTCAGTAGTCAGTGGAGAAGAACAGGAGGTGTGGAGGGGTGGAGGGATGGCCTGGCCAACGGTGCAGTAGCACTTCATAGCGAAGCGTGCTAAGCAGAGCTACTAGCAGCAGGAGGCGGGAGGTGGTCCCAGCGGCGCTGGAGGAAGAAGACGAGAGATTGAAGATGGATGCCGGTCGTTGGATGTAAATCCAACGGCTAACATGTCAGAATCATTTGTTGACTAAATTGACAACGACTTGCGTTGGCTTCGACCTATTGGCCCACATTTCAGCCTCCAAAAATGTGGGACGTATTCAACCCATTTTTCAGAATTTACACTCTTTTTTTGCGCGGTAGAATTTACAGTCAATTTGATCTTTTTTTGAATTACAGCCATTAGCTGGGCTGGGTGAACAAATAATGTAGCGTCCATGTGGCCCATTTATTTTATTTCCTAAAAAATTACAGGCCATTTGCACTTTCTCGAAATACACGATTTTGCTGGGCTGATTCTAATTATAATGTTGGGTTGGGCCAGCCATGTTATCAAAAAATAAAAAGGGGCTGAGCATTTTGTTATAAATATATTTAAATAATAAGTGATATTATTACATTCGTTCTTAAATCTTACCAAGCTTTTGTACACAATCACTAGGATTTTCGTGCCAAAACAATCCAGGATTTTATTTGTTAAGAAATTATTTTTATAAGTTAATAAGATGTGGGATATTGTTTTCTTACATATGTAAGTATCTGTTAAATATATGATGACAATAAAAATAATATATAATAACATATAAAATAATTTAAATATATATAATATAGTTAGAAGGGAAACATAAGTTGGACCTGGCATTCCTATTCTTATATAGAAAAATAGAACAGACCTCTGCGTTTCCTTCAAAAAAACATAAAGTGGGCTGCCAAAAATAGAACCTCGGATGGGAGGTCCATAGGCCGGTCGATACATGACGGCCCTAAGAAAATACAAACAGGCCTATGGACCTCCCATCTGAGGTCGTGGGTTGCGCATGTTAAAAATGAAAGCCTAGACGGGGCAGCCCAAAACCACGTCCAACACTTGCCAAAACTTCGTCCCTCATTTTCTCTGTGTTTCGCACACTCGACATTGTGTGGGCATTTTGACTGTGCATCATATGAAGATGTGCTATGCATGAATGTTGATCAACATGATGTTAACTAGCTAGTAGTTCCATTTTCGACCATGAATAAAACTTCCAACATGATGTTAACCCTGTTTGAAAAGGCCGTGTTAATATAAATGCTCTGCCTCTGAAAGTTGCAGTTTCTTATCTGAAACTGAACTTGCAGTTTCTTATCTGAAACTGAAACTTGCAGTTTCTTCTCTGAGAATCACATTGTCTGCACTTTTATACTCCTATGAAACTACATTCTTTTAAGTGCTAAAAATAGATCTCTAGAATTCATAAAATACTTCATATATGCTCAATACTGCAAATCAGAAATTCAAAAGACATTCATATCTGAAAGTACTCTCAAATTACACAACACAAAACACAATTCACAACCTGCAAATACTGACAACCCTAAGCTCCTCCTGACAATTCACAACCTGCCCGACTATTGGGCTGGGGGGGCAGCCCCCTCCTATTCCTCGGCGGCAGACAGCCGCCCCGTCAGACGATGTGAACGGCGAGGGAGACGATGGCGGGGAAGCATCATCGGGCAACTACTTTTCTCCTCTTACAGTTGGGTTCGGTCAACGAAGACTCCACCGGCTCGCTCTGGTAGGACACCCTCACAAACGGCACCCCGTAGATGCTCGATCCTTCAATCTCTGGTGGATGCTCCATCTGGGATCGATACTCCCACCATCGCTCCCTCATGATCGTATTCGGTGAATCTGTTTGCCCCATGGCCCAGAGGAGCAGCTCTATGTACTCCGGTGCGACTCCCTCCGGGAGTATCGCCGCCTTTTTGTTCTATTGCAGATATTTGGCCATGGATGTCGCCGTCGCCGCTAGTTGGTCCTTGTTGTCAAACCAAGACTGTATCTCCAACATCCTAGATAGCTTCACAGGGTCGCCATCTGCGATCCTCACGTATCGGTTGTACTCCTCCATAGATCTACTTCTCCACAACACCTTCACTCACCGGCGGTGGTTTTTGAATGGAAGAGGAGAGGAGCAGCGCTGGTTTTGGATTAGAATGGGAGAGGAGCGACGCTGGTTTTGGACTGGAACAGGAGAGGAGGGGCGGTGGTTTTGAAATGGAAGAGGAGAGGATCGGCGCTGCATTTAGATTGGAACAAGAGAGGAGCGGCGGTGGTTTAAGAGGAGAAGAGTGGAAGAGCGGCGCTGGTCTTGGAAGTATTTTTTTTGTTGTTTTGCGTATTTTGGGTCAAAGTTTGACCACGCACTGTATTTGACAAGCAAAATGTGAACGCATGTCACCAAAAATTGTATCGTTTGGTTCATATCTGAATGTACTTTCAAATTATATTATTTTTGCAACGTATAACATATATTTTATGTGTGAAAATCATGGTCAATTATGACCCAGAATAAAAGGGAGACTAGTTAATGTGGGGTCGCTTTCTTAATTGAAGGGTAAATTGATTTTGATTTTGATCCAGTCACAGCGCGCCGGCCCTCTCGTCCAATCCTAAATCGCTGCCGCACGCTCCTCTCCCTCTTCTCCATTGCAAAACCACCTCCTCTCCTCTCCATCATCTCCATTCCAAAACCAACGTCTCACCTCTCCCTCTTCTGATCTTCTCCATTGCAAAACCACCTCCTCTCCTCTCCATCATCTCCATTCCAAAACCACCATCTCGCCTCTCCCTCTTCTGATCTTCTCCATTGCAAAACCACCTCCTCCCCTCTCCATCATCTCCATTCCAAAACCACCATCTCGCCTCTCCCTCTTCTCTATTGCAAGACCACCGTCTCTCCTCCTATCTTCCAAAGCTAGCACCGGACCACTCAGAAGGACATCTATGGAGAGGATGCAGCAGCGAATCAGGCAGATTGCCAGTGGCGAGCAGGCAAAGTTAGCCAGGTTGAAGGAGATCCTTAGTTGGTTTGACAATGAGTGGGAGATTTCGAGGACGGTGCAGGCCATGTGGCAATGTATGCGAAAGAGCGAGACGACGACGATGAGGGCGGCGATGTACATGTACTCCTCGGCGGCAGTCACGCCGTAGTCCTCCGAGTTCTGCGAGTATCTCCTCTGGGCGATGGAGCAGACAGATTCACCCGAGGCGATAGTCAGGCGGAGGTGGTGGGCGTACAGGTCGAAGGTCGAGCACCCAGAGGATAACGAATCGATCGAGTATGGTGTGCCGTTCCTGAGGGTGCAGAGCCAGCCGGAGCCACAGGAGTATTCGTTCTCCCACCGCAAGAGGAGGCCGGATGGTGCGACGTCGCTTCCCCGCCGTTCTCCACAGTTCCCTCGACGCTCGCCTCGTTTTAACGGCGGCGGTAGGGTTTAAGGTAAGCTTCGCACTAACCTAATCTTCCACCTGCTCATGCTTACAATCAGTGTGACAACTAATGAAAATCATGCTTACAATCAGTCTCTGAGTACTATGCCAATCACCCAATAGCTCTTGACCTTTGGGTCAAAATTGTGACACAGTGTACAAATAAAGAAAAATAAATTGGTGCTTCTTTCAGAAAAGAGTACTCCCTAGAAAACTTCCAGTATAAGCTACTAGTATTTGGTTAGATGATTTGCTGCCGAGAAAGATTCGTCCATAGAGAGCGCCACACATCCCACTGGTGGTGGTGGATGCCAATGCGTGCATGCAGCATGGTTGGTGTCGGTAATTTTTTACTTGGCACACCTCGCACTCTGCATATATGCCGGTTCCATACGTACATTTGTGCAGTTCCACCAAAATGCAGCTGAATAATCCTGTTTGCACAGATAATGAAAAAGCGTGATTACATTATAGTGGCACTAGTTGATGAAACACACAAAATAAATAGAAGAAAATATTGCGATAGTATCATAGTATGCCATGCTGCGAGGGCGAGATGGGCCCTGCGACGCCTCATACGGTACGCCTCATACTAGACATCGTCCCAAGTCTCCCAGATACACCTTCTGCCAGTGATGAACATCAGTGTACATAGGTAGTACAAGGAGGCGCCTTGAGACATTCAAATCTCTATTTTTGTACATATCAACTAAAATTAAGCACCCCAGTTTGCAGAAACGCTTAAATATTAACAATGGGACTAGTTGATGAAACATACATTAACAAAGAGAAGCACTTTCTTTATCTACATTGGAAATGAAATGATAGAGATGACACTCGCTCTATTTTAACTGTATTATTACTTCATTTTATTAGTGACACTAGGGTCGAGCAGGTGGCAAACGAGGTGTACCATGCGTCGCAAGGATGGAGGCTGGGGTGCTTAGACTGGGATGCTGAAGCTGGCTCTTTCAGTCACCAACATGGATGATTCAATTCATGGGACCTTTTGGTGCAGTTCACCTAAAATGAAGCAATGTCCCATGAGCTAGCAGTTTCTTCTTCATTTTTTTAAGAAAGGGGCTCCAGCCCCAGTTCCATTTCCATCAGAAAACGAGCTTCTTCTTCATTAGTTGCAATAAAATTGAGCAACATCAAGGTTGGTTGTGAAGCTCCTGGAATGCTCAACTATAATTTGGATATCATTTGTGCATTTCAACTAAGATCAAGCGTGAAATGTATATCTCTGTTTGCACAAAAAAGGTGGAAAGGAGGGTGACTAACAAGTGATGAAACATGCATGAAATGAAAAGAAGCATGTTCCTTATCTGAATGGCAATCCTACAAGGACAGTAGCAATTTCCAAAGCACTGGCATTGCTAGATATTAGTGTGGGCATTAGGATTAACTATGACAACTGTTAAATACGACATTACTTTGGGCACGGGAGAGTAGGCGTTCCAGGACAGTTGCATTTCTAACGAAAAGAACCAACTTATCTTAATGGGAAATTTTAGCAGGACATGTAAAGAAGTGCCATTGATTCATATTACTGGAGGCATTACAATGAAAACAACATTGGTTTAATGTGTCCTTACTTTTAACAGTGCGACTGCTACATTTTACTAGTGGCATTACATAAGAGTGGCTCGGGGCAACAAACATCAGAACATGACCCATTTTTGTTCGGTATAGCCACCTTATACTGTGTGAGGCTAGCAAATCTAGTGCTGGACTTACTCTGTTGACTTATCCCCCAGTCCCCACGTTCTTTCCTTTTTCAACCAATAGATCGGGTTTATATTGAGTTTGTACTGCGTTTCCTTTATTTCCCTATTAGACCTAGAGACCAGTTGGATCGCCAGTCTCTGCTACTTTTCGCCCCCATTATTTCCTCTTTCGACCAAGTCCTAGATTCAGGTAACAAATCCTCCCCCACCCCCACCCCCTTTATTCCTTGTTTGAACCAAGTAGTACTAGATTCGAGTGCATGAACTAGTTTTACCTCTTAAACGTAAAAAAATTAGGTGGTTTTCGAACAGCCGATCGATCCTATCTACAAGGGGGCCTGAGAAATAGTAAAAGATACAAATGCAGTGACGTCAGGAGCTCGGGAAGTAGAGCAAGGCCGGTTTCGAAGGAATTTATACCTGATGGTCGCCAAGATGTCGCTAGGTGGGCGGCGGGAGGCTGGATCTGCCCACACTACGGCAGCGAGGAAGAAGGGGTCGGAGGCCCTCCCTCGCCAGTGGTGCTTGGGAGAGAACGGCAAGGCAGGTTGATCGGGACGCACCCAGTAGTGGGTAAGAGCCGTCGCCAAGGACGACCGCGTGAACGTTGCACCTTCTCACCTTCCCCGGCGGAGAGGATCCGGCTGGATCTGTGACCGACGGTGAGCAGAGAGAGAGAGTGTGTGTGGCCACCGCTGTCATGTTTAGATCTGGAGAGGCCGAGATAGTGTGAAGAGAGCAACACTAGCAAGCAAGCGCGGAGGCTCCTGCCTATATAGTGGACTAGTACTAGTTTTCTTTTGTCTACCGGAGCCGGCTTGACCTCGTCAATGACTGTCGAGAAGTCTTCATGCACGTGGCCCGGAGGCGCAGTTGTCGTCATTTTGATCTGAAGCGCCGGATTATAACATATAACACGAAAAAATGCCACGTGACAAGAAATCATAACCTCACTGCCCAAAGGAGACAACATGAACCCCGACGGACAAACTAGACGAGGAACAAATCTCAAATTAAAGATAAACTCATAGAAAAGGGGTGCGTTGATAGATGTCCTAATTAACATAGCCGGTTTGACCTAGATGGCAGCCGAGTAGTCACTGTTCGTGCATGTGCCCCCAATGACTAGCCCAACTCAGTTGTCGCTGTTTAACCCTCGCAGTGATCTGAAGCACATGACACCTAATTTTGCAAGATGACAAGAAACCTTTTTTTAGATTTCTCACCACAACTACAACCATGTACAACACAGCCTGCACGATATGTAGACGATAGCCAATCCAGGCGTGTCTGCTGGAGTCTGGTCACATGCATGGATGAACTGATCTTCCGTGTCTTACAGGGATCGTCCAGGCACCAACGTAGTACAACACTTCTCTAGTACTATCGCTCGTCTCCCTCTTCTATTAAGTCACCCAACTTGCGGGGCCGGGGAGTGTGCCTATGGTCGGTTCTCAATTGCCGTCCCACATGTGTGTTCAAACGCAATATGACGCACGTTCCATTCGGAGAGCAGCGTGCCAGACTGACCGACCGTCTGGGGTGCGACGCAAACGCAACGGGCGTGTTGTATACTTCGTACATGTGTATTGCCGTTTTCTAGACGCTTTGCTCCATGGCGCGGGCGCAATCCATGGATACAAAATTAGTATACTATATACTATTTAAAAGTCGAGGGCGGGGCTTTTCCTGTGCGGTAGGCGGCGGGGCAGTTCCGCCTAGTCGGTTCGATAGAGACGCGAGAAAACGAGGGAGTAGGCTGCTGCAAATGTAGGTCTGTGTGATTTGACAACAAGTTACTGCCGGACAGGTGGGGCCCCGTGATCATGGGAGAATGGAAATACACAACCCTGCCATTCGCACGCTGGCAGTTCACTCCTACTCGTCCCCGCACGTCCTTCAATACTACGACGGTTCGCTCCGAGTCGTCCCGTCCATTCACATTACGGCAGTTCCACTAATCCTAACCCTCCTCCCAAATCCATGGCATCCCAAATCTCCATGATTGGCGGTGAGTACATGGTTAGAACCATCACCGGCGATGAGTTCGACGTCATCTACACCCGTTCTTCCGCGACGGTGAAAGGATACCTTTCTCGCTTCAGACGCATGTTCGAAGACTCAGATGATGAGTGGGTCGCTGGGCTAGATGTTGAGCACACCACAGTCCTGGGACGAGAGAAGGATCTAAAGGACGAAGAGAAGAAGAAGCCCGCCGTGATCCAGGTTTGCGTGCATGACTTATGCTTGGTATTCCACATATGCCATGCCGACATTGAGTGCCAGGATTTTAAGGACTTCCTCGAGAGAAACCTAGTCAAATTCGTTACTGTAGACTTTGGTAATGACAAAGAAGTCCTGCGTCGGATAGGCCTTGTTGTAGGAAACACCTTCGACCTCCAGAAGAATCGGCTAGTGTCCTCTCGTCAGCCTTCAATGCTGACCCTGGCAGGAGCCATGGTTCATCCTTCGTACGGTAAACTGGAGAAACCTCCATACACGTTTCATCGTCATGCATGGCAGCGGAATGTACTAGATATAGACCACATCCACTATGCTGCAATGGATGGCTACCTTTGCTTCAATATCTACAAGGGTTGGATGAAGAGCAACAGCCAAGTGTGCGGTTCAAGCAAAGAAGTATCGGCCAAGAGGAAGAGGGACAAGGACGAAGTCAAGGACATGGACGAGGACACCGAGTAAGGTGGCAGTGTCATTGTTCATGGTGGTTCTAATGCAGTGTCTACCGGAATAGTTGCAAAGTTTAATTTTAGGTGTGCTTAATTTAATTTGAGGGGTGTGTTGTGCTGAGCCCCCAGCAGAACTATGTTATGTTTCTTCTCATTACTTTAACTCTTCAGTACGTACATACTAGTATTTCTTACATTTCATCTTTTAGTTGGTATAGTACTACCACTCGTTTCTTCACATTATATACGTACAATATATATGGCCAACATCATATAGCCAGCAGTTGTCAAAGAATTTCAGGGTGCTTAGTTTTGTCAAAGAATTCCAGGATGCTTAGAGGGTGCTTGGATCCAAGGGACTTATTTTAGTCTGACTAAAAATAGTCTCTTTAAGAGGCTAAAGTTCCAAGCATCCCTGACTAATGAGGGGCTAAAACTAGTCTTGAGACTAAAATTTTTTAGTCAGGGGTACCCCTACTAATATGTGGATTAGTCCTCTCTCTACTCATTTAACCCCTGTCCTTTAACACATGCGATTTCTGGATTGGAGGGTTTGGAGGATAATAAATGCTCATTAACTTGATTTTAGCCTTTTTTAGTATTTGGATCCAAGCATGGGTGAGGCTAGCATGTTTTAGTCCCACTACTTTTAGTCATGGGACTAAAACATATCCAAGCACCCTCTTAGTTTTATTTGAGGGGTGGGTTGTGCTGGATACCATTATTGTGACTAGCCTTTTTAATAGTACTGTATGCATAATTTGGCGACGAGCGCTCTCTATATGTACCACCTTTTTTTAATTTCAAGTTTTGCTCCATGGCGCAATCCATCGATACTACTATTGTACAAAAGTATACATTTTTTAAAAGGCTAGAGGGCGGGGCAGTCCAGCTTGGTCGGTTTCATGAGAGGCGAGGGCCTTTGTGATTTGACGGCTCATTACTGCTGGAAGGTGGGGCCTTGTGATTTGACTGCTCGTATAAATGCGCCGATGACCTGATCGAGGAGGAGCAAAGAACCGTGAGGTATACTCAAGTTTTCCACTGGAGTAGTACTGCGACGGAGGAGCACGAAACACGGCAGCCTAGTGCCATATGGCGATAAAAATGACCTAATTTGCTAGTCATCTCATTGTTAGCATTGTTCTATTCATTCCCTCAAAAAAAACCATTGTTCTATTCATGCCTCGCAGAGAACGTGACACGTGCGGTGAAACACCCGGAGCAAAAGATGAAACACAGGAGCAAAAGAAGAAGGATGATTATCACCCCAAATGATCTAATTCGCCGTGGAGTCATAACTGCTTCTTCATCGCCTCCACGACTTCCATCTCCTTGCGCGTCTCCTCCGCCATCTTCTTCATTCTGTCCATGACGCAGGATTTCTCGACGCGAGCCTTCATCATCTGTTCCGCGGCCGCATTACGTACCTTGACAGCAGCCGGGTGCTCGATGCGGTGCTTCGCCAACTCCTCCTTATGTTCTATGACGAGGGCCTACAGCATCTTCATCGAGGAACTACTATTCTCATGCAGATTCTTCCAGCCGGCGTTCTTCTCCTTCAACAGGTCGATCTCGTGGCAGAGCTTCGCCTTGTCCTCCTGAAGTCGCGGGATTTCGCCGGTCGCCTTCTTCTCCGAGGAAATGCTCTTCTTCAGCAGCATCAACTGTCAGTGTCAAAACCGACGGATCTCGGGTAGGGGGTCTCGAACTGTGCGTCTAGGCGGATGGTAATAGGAGGCAAGGGAAATGAAGTTTTACCCAGGTTCGGGCCCTCTTGATGGAGGTAAAACCCTACGTCTTGCTCGATTAATATTGATGATATGGGTAGTACAAGAGTAGATCTACCACGAGATCAGAGAGGCTAAACCCTAGAAGCTAGCCTATGGTATGATTGTATGTTATTGTTGTTGTTGTGTCCTACGGACTAAAACCCTCCGGTTTATATAGACACTGGAGAGGGTTAGGGTTACACAAGGTCGGTTACAAAGGAGGAGATATCCATATCCGTACTTCCTAGCTTGCCTTCCACGCCAAGGAGAGTCCCATCCGGACACGGGACGAAGTCTTCAATCTTGTATCTTCATAGTCCAACAGTCCGACCAAAGGATATAGTCCGGCTGTCCGGAGACCCCCTAATCCAGGACTCCCTCAGTAGCCCCTGAACCAGGCTTCAATGACAATGAGTCCGGCGGGCAGTATTGTCTTCGGCATTGCAAGGCGGGTTCCTCCTCCGAATACACCACAGAAGAATTTGAATACAAGGATAGTGTCCGACCCTGCAAAATAAGCTCCACATACCACCGTAGAGAGAATAATATTTCCACAGATCTAATTTGCTGACTTGTTTTGGCAACACGACATTATGTCATGGCCCGGTGATTATTCGAACCGTTTCCTTTGACTAGCCCCGCACATAACGCGAGGCAGTTTTTTGACACGTCTTGTCAAAGAAGAGATCATGTCCCCTTATCACGGGATTCTCATCAATACGGGTGTGGGTAACCCAACCACGCCATCGATTATGGCGCTTGGGGGATAAGAAAGTTTTACCAGGCTAGTGGGGACGCTTAGCTTCGTCCGCCCATACAAGGGATAAGGATTCACCTTTTCATCCACGCCTTCTTCCTCCTTTGCTCATCCATTTTCACACACTCGAGCTCCAGCGCCCAAGTCCGCACTTCCCACCTCAACCTTCTCCAACCATGTCCGGAGCGGGAGGCAGGTGGATGGTCTCCTCCGTCATGGAGGGAAACATCAAGAAGCTGAGGAGAGCCGGATACCTGCCCGACGACATCGCGCATCGGCTCCCAGATGAGGGGCAGCTCATCCCCACCCCGGGCCCCATGAGAGGGTAGTGTTCCTTACCCATTTCCTCCGCGGACTGGGATTCCCTTTTCACCCATTCGTCCGGAGGCTCATGTTCTACTACGGCCTGGATTTCCACGATCTGTCCCCGAACTTCATCCTCAACATCTCGGCATTTATCATCGTGTGCGACGCCTTCCTCCGCATCAAGCCCCACTTCGGCTTATGGCTGAAGACCTTCAATGTCAAGCCGAAGGTAGTGGGCGGCAGCCAGGCGGAGTGCGGAGGCGCCATGGTGGGCAAGATGCCCAACGTTACATGGCTCGAGGGCTCCTTCGTGGAGACCATAAAGGGGTGGCAATCGGGGTGGTTCTATATCATCGAGCCGCGTGACCCTGCATGGGCAGCGGCCCCCGAGTTCCGATCTGGCATCCCCACGTGGCTCACCTCCTGGAAAGAGAAGGGCCTATCCTGGGGTAGTTCGGGAGAGCTGACCAGACTCCAAACATGTATTCAAAACATGGTGAACAAGAAGCTCAAACTCGTCAACGTAGTCCAGGTCATGCTCATCCGCCAGATCCTCCCGTGTCAACAACGGGCCTTCAACTTGTGGGAGTTCGACCCGGCCCAGCACCAAACTCTGAACAGGCTCTTCGATACAACACACGAGGATGCCTGGAAGGTGCTATTCAAGGGCGCCGAGGTTCCTCCTCCTACTACCGAGGATCGCGGATTCTGCGTGAAGCGCCAAGCCAGCGCAGTAAGCTGTTTTACCTCTTACAGGATATTTGTTTTTCATAGTTTGACTCTATGCGGGATCTAAGCTCCCGTTCCTTTGACAGGACTGGCAGGAAATGGCCAGATAGATCGACTGTCTGGATCCCTTGCCCAAATGCCAAGCAAACGCTCTCCTGAAGGAGATGCTGACTCTGGCTCCTTACAAGGTGCCAGAGAAGACCAAGAAGGCCAAGGGAACCCGAAAGAGTTCCCGACGCCAGGTGTTGTCGGACTCATCTTCCGATGACTCTGCGGCACACTCCTCCCCCGAAGACGAGGAGGAAGAAGAAGATGCTCCCCCTTCAGTTGGGGGAGACAAGAAAAGGAAGGCTGCCCCAACCGGGGTGGGGCGAATGGTCCAAGAAGGGAAGGACTTGAAGGAAATATGCCCTAGAGGCAATAATAAAGTTATTATTTATTTCCTTATTTCATGATAAATGTTTATTATTAATGCTAGAATTGTATTAACCGGAAACATAATACATGTGTGAATACATAGACAAACAGAGTGTCACTAGTAGGCCTCTACTTGACTAGCTCGCTAATCAAAGATGGTTATGTTTCCTAACCATAGACAAAGAGTTGTTATTTGATTAACGGGATCACATCATTAGGAGAATAATGTGATTGACTTGACCCATTCCGTTAGCTTAGCACTCGATTGTTTAGTATGTTGCTATTGCTTTCTTCATGACTTATACATGTTCCTATGACTATGAGATTATGCAACTCCCGTTTACCGGAGGAACACTTTATGTGCTACCAAACGTCACAACGTAACTGGGTGATTATAAAGGAGCTCTACAGGTGTCTCCAAAGGTACATGTTGGGTTGGCGTATTTCGAGATTAGGATTTGTCACTCCGATTGTCGGAGAGGTATCTCTGGGCCCTCTCGGTAATGCACATCACCTAAGCCTTGCAAGCAGTGCAACTAATGAGTTAGTTGCGAGATGATGTATTACGAAACAAGTAAAGAGACTTGCCGGTAACGAGATTGAACTAGGTATTGATATACCGACGATCGAATCTCGGGCAAGTAACATACCGATGACAAAGGGAACAACGTATGTTGTTATGTGGTCTGACCGATAAAGATCTTCGTAGAATATGTAGGAGCCAATATGAGCATCCAGGTTCCGCTATTGGTTATTGACCGGAGACATGTGTCGGTCATGTCTACATTGTTCTCGAACCCGTATGGTCCGCACGCTTAAGGTTTCGATGACAGTTATATTATGAGTTTATGAGTTTTGATGTACCGAAGTTAGTTCGGAGTCCCGGATGTGATCACGGACATAACGAGGAGTCTCGAAATGGTCGAGACATAAAGATTGATATATTAGACGGCTATATTCAGACACCAGAAGTGTTCCGGGTGATTTCGGAGAAAACCGGAGAGCCGGAGGGTTAACGGAACCCTACCGGGAGAAGTAATGGGCCATATGGGCCTTAGTGGAGAGAGAGAGGGGCAGCCAGGGTGGGCCGCGCGCCTCCTCCCCCTTGGTCCGAATTGGACTAGGAGAGGGGGGGGCGGCGCCCCCCTTTTCCTTCTCCCTCCCCACTTCCTTCCCCCTCCTAGTAGGAGTCCTACTCCTACTACGAGGAGGACTCCTCCTGGCGCGCCAATAGGGGCCGGCCGGCCTCCTCCCCTTGCTCCTTTATATACGGGGGCAGGGGGCACCCCTAGACACAAGTTGATCCACGTGATCGTTTTCTTAGCCGTGTGCGGTGCCCCCTTCCACCATAATCCTCGATAATATTGTAGTGGTGCTTAGGCGAAGCCCTGCGACGGTAGAACATCAAGATCGTCACCACGCCGTCGTGCTGACGGAACTCTTCCTCGACACTTTGCTGGATCGGAGTCCGGGGGTCGTCATCGAGCTGAACGTGTGCTAAAACTCGGAGGTGCCGTAGTTTCGGTGCTTGATTGGTCGTGCCGTGAAGACGTACGACTACATCAACCGTGTTGTGCTAACACTTCCACCGTCGGTCTACAAGGGTACGTAGATCACACTCTCCCCTCTCGTTGCTATGCATCACCATGATCTTGCATGTGCGTAGGAAATTTTTGAAATTACTACGTTACCCAACAGTGGTATCAGAGCCTAGGTTTTATGTGTTGATGTTATATGCACGAGTAGAACAAAAGTGAGTTGTGGGCGATATTAGTCATACTGCTTACCAGCACGTCATACTTTGGTTCAGCAGTATTGTTGGACGAAGCGGCCCGGACTGACATTACGCGTACGCTTACGCGAGACCGGTTCTCCCGACATGCTTTGCACAAAGGTGGCTAGCGGGTGACAGTTTCTCCAACTTTAGTTGAACTGAGTGTGGCTACGTCCGGTCCTTGCGAAGGTTAAAACAGCACCAACTTGACAAACTATCATTGTGGTTTTGATGCATAGGTAAGATTGGTTCTTGCTTAAGCCCGTAGCAGCCACGTAAAACTTGCAACAACAAAGTAGAGGACGTCTAACTTGTTTTTGGAGGGCATGTTGTGATGTGATATGGTCAAGACATGATGCTAAATTTTATTCTATGAGATGATCATGTTTTGTAACCAAGTTATCGGCAACTGGCAGGAGCCATATGGTTGTCGCTTTATTGTATGCAATGCAATTGCGCTGTAATGCTTTACTTTATCACTAAGCGGTAGCGATAGTCGTGGAAGCATAAGATTGGCGAGACGACAACGATGCTACAATGGTGATCAAGGTGTCGCGCCGGTGATGATGGTGATCACGACGGTGCTTCGAAGATGGAGATCACAAGCACAAGATGATGATGGCCATATCATATCACTTATATTGATTGCATGTGATGTTTATCTTTTATGCATCTTATCTTGCTTTGATTGACGGTAGCATTTTAAGATGACCTCTCACTAATTATCAAGAAGTGTTCTCCCTGAGTATGCACCGTTGTGAAAGTTCTTCGTGCTGAGACACCACGTGATGATCGGGTGTGATAGGCTCTACGTTCAAATACAACGGGTGCAAAACAGTTGCACACGCGGAATACTCAGGTTATACTTGACGAGCCAAGCATATACAGATATGGCCTCAGAACACGGAGACCGAAAGGTCGAGCGTGAATCATATAGTAGATATGATCAACATAGTGATGTTCACCATTGAAACTACTCCATCTCACGTGATGATCGAACATGGTTTAGTTGATTTGGATCACGTGATCACTTAGAGGATTAGAGGGATGTCTATCTAAGTGGGAGTTCTTAAGTAATATGATTAATTGAACTTTAATTTATCATGAACTTAGTCCTGGTAGTATTAGCATATCTATGTTGTAGATCAATAGCTCGCATTTAGCTCCCCTGTTTTATTTTTGATATGTTCCTAGAGAAAATTAAATTGAAAGATGTTAGTAGCAATGATGCGGATTGGATCCGTGATCTGAGGATTATCCTCATTGCTGCACAGAAGAATTATGTCCTTGATGCACCGCTAGGTGACAGACCTATTGCAGGAGTAGATGTAGACGTTATGAACATTTGGCTAGCTCAATATGATGACTACTTGATAGTTTAGTGCACCATGTTTAATGGCTTAGAATCGGGACTTCAAAGACGTTTTGAACGTCATGGACCATATGAGATGTTCCAGGAGTTGAAGTTAATATTTCAAGCAAATACCCGAGTTGAGAGATATGAAGTTTCCAACAAGTTCTATAGATAAAAGATGGAGGAGAACCGCTCAACTAGTGAGCATGTGCTCAGATTGTCTGGGTACTACAATCGCTTGAATCAAGTGGGAGTTAATCTTCCAGATAAGATAGTGATTGACAGAATTCTCTAGTCACCATCACCAAGTTAGTAGAACTTCAGGATGAACTATAGTATGCAACGGATGACGAAAATGACTCCCAAGCTTTTCATGATGATGAAATCGATGAAGGTAGAAATCAAGAAAGAGCATCAAGTGTTGATGGTTGACAAGACCACTAGTTTCAAGAAAAGGGCAAAGGGAATAAGGGGAACTTCAAGAAGAACGGCAAGCAAGTTGCTACTCAAGTGAAGAAGCCCAAATCTGATCCTAAGCCTGAGACTAAGTGCTTCTACTGCAAAGGGACTGGTCACTGGAAGCGGAACTACCCCAAGTGATTGGCAGATAAGAAGGATGGCAAAGTGAACATAAGAATATTTGATATACATGTTATTGATGTATGCTTTACTAGTGTTTATAGCAACCCCTCAGTATTTGATACTAGTTCAGTTGCTAAGATTAGTAACTCAAAACGGGAGTTGCAGAATAAACAAAGACTAGTTAAGGGTGAAGTGACGATGTGTGTTCGAAGTGGTTTCAAGATTGATATGATCATCATCGCACACTCCCTATACTTTCGGGATTAGTGTTGAACCTAAATAAGTGTTATTTGGTGTTTGCGTTGAGCATGAATATGATTTGATCATGTTTATTGTAATACGGTTATTCATTTAAGTAAGAGAATAAATTGTTGTTCTGTTTACATGAATAAAACCTTATATGGTTACACACCCAATGAAAATAGTTCGTTGGATCTCGATCGTAGTGATACACATAATCATAATATTGAAACCAAAAGATGCAAAGTTAATAATGATAGTGCAACTTATTTGTGGCACTGCCGTTTAGGTCATATTGGTGTAAAGCGCATGAAGAAACTCCATGCTGATGGGCTTTTGGAATCACTTGATTATGAATCAGTTGATGCTTGCGAACCATGCCTCATGGGCAAGATGACTAAGACTCCGTTTTTCGGAACAATGGAGCGAGCAACAGATTTGTTGGAAATCATACATACTGCTGTATGTGGTCCGATGAATATTGAGGCTCGCGACAGGTATCATTATTTTCTGACCTTCACAGATGATTTAAGCAGATATGAGTATATCTACTTGATGAAACATAAGTATGAAAAGTTCTAAGTATTTTAGAGTGAAGTGGAAAATCATCGTGACAAGAAAATAAAGTTTCTACGATCTGATCGCAGAGACGAATATTTGAGTTACGAGTTTGGTCTTCAATTAAAACAATGTGGAATAGTTTCACAAACTCATGCCACCTGGAACACCACAACATAATGGTGTGTCCGAACGTCATAACCGTACTTTATTGGATATAGTACAATCTATGATGTTTCTTACCGATTTACTAATATCGTTTTGGGATCATGTATTAGAGACAGCTGCATTCACAAAAAAGGGGCACCATCTAAATCATGTGAGACGACACAGTATGAACTGTGGTTTAGCAAGAAACCAAAGTTGTCATTTCTTAAAGTTTGGGGTTGCAATGCTTATAAGAAAAAGTTTCATCCTGATAAGCTCAAACCCAAATCGGAGAAATGTGTCTTCATAGGATGCCCAAAGAATACTGTTGGGTACACCTTCTATCATAGATCCGAAGGCAAGAAATTCGTTGCTAAGAATGGATCCTTTCTAGAGAAGGAGTTTCTCTCGAAAGAAGTGAGTGGGAGGAAAGTAGAACTTGATGAGGTAACTATACCTGCTCCCTTATTGGAAAGTAGTTCATCACAGAAAATGGTTTTTGTGACACCTACACCAATTAGTGAGGAAGTTAATGATGATGATCATGAAACTTCAGATCAAGTTATTACTGAACCTCGTAGATCAACTAGAGTAAGATCCGCACCAGAGTGGTACGGTAATCCTATTCTGGAAATCATGCTACTAGATCATGATGAACCTATGAACTATGAAGAAGCGATGGTGAGCCCAGATTCCGCAAAATGGCTTGAAGCCATGAAATATGAGATGGGATCCATGTATGAAAACAAAGTATGGACTTTGGTTGACTTGCCCGATGATCGGTAAGCAATTGAAAATAAATGGATCTTCAAGAGGAAGACGGACGCTGGTAGTAGTGTTACTATCTACAAAGCTAGAATTGTCGCAAAAAGGTTTTTGACAAGTTCAAGATGTTGACTACGATGAGAGTTTCTCAATCGTATCTATGCTTAAGTCTGTCCGAATCATGTTAGCAATTGTCGCATTTTATGAAATCTGGCAAATGGATAAACAAAGCTGCGTTCCTTAATGGATTTCTTAAAGAAGAGTTGTATATGATGCAACCTGAAGGTTTTGTCAATCCTAAAAATGTTAACACAATATGCAATCTCCTGCGATCCATCTGTGGACTGGTGCAAGCATCTCGGAGTTGGAATATGCGCTTTGATGAGATGATTAAAGTATATAGGTTTATACAGACTTGTGGTGAAGCCTATATTTACAAGAAAGTGAGTGGGAGCACTACATCATTTCTGACAAGTATATGTGAATGACATATTATTGATCGGAAATAATGTAGAATTATTCTGCAAAGCATAAAGGAGTGTTTGAAAGAAGTTTTTGAAAGAAAGACCTCGGCGAAGCTGCTTACATATTAAGCATCAAGATCTATAGAGATAGATCAAGACGCTTGATAAGTTTTTTCAATGAGTACATACCTTGACAATATTTTGAAGTAGTTCAAAATGGAACAGACAAAGAAAAGAGTTCTTGGCTGTGTTACAAGGTGTGAAATTGAGTAAGACTCAAAGCCCGACCACGGCAGAAGATAGAAAGAGAATGAAAGTCATTCCCTATGCCTCAGCCATAGGTTCTATAAAGTATGCCGTGCTGTGTACCAGATCTATTGTATACCCTACACTGTGTTAAGCAAGGGAGTACAATAGTGATCTAGGAGTAGATCACTGGACAACGGTCAAAATTATCCTTAGTGGAATAAGGATATGTTTCTCGATTATGGAGGTGACAAAAGGTTCGTCGTAAAAGGGTTACGTCGATACAAGTTTTGGCACTGATCCGGATGACTCTTAGTCTCAATCTGGATGCATATTGAAAGTGGGAGCAATTAGCTAGAGTAGCTCCGTGCAGAGCATTGTTGACATAGAAATTTGCAAAATACATACGGATCTGAATATGGCAGACCCGTTGACTAAACTTCTCTCACAGGCAAAACATGATCACACCTTAGTACTCTTTGGGTGTTAATCACATAGCGATGTGAACTAGATTATTGACTCTAGTAAACCCTTTGAGTGTTGGTCACATAATGATGTGAACTATTGGTGTTAAATCACATGGCAATGTGAACTAGATTATTGACTCTAGTGCAAGTGGGAGACTGAAGGAAATATGCCCTAGAGGCAATAATAAAGTTATTATTTATTTCCTTATTTCATGATAAATGTTTATTATTCATGCTAGAATTGTATTAACCAGAAACATAATACATGTGTGAATACATAGACAACAGAGTGTCACTAGTATGCCTCTACTTGACTAGCTCGTTAATCAAAGATGGTTATGTTTCCTAACCATAGACAAAGAGTTGTTATTTGATTAACGGGATCACATCATTAGGAGAATGATGTGATTGACTTGACCCATTCCGTTAGCTTAGCACTCGATCGTTTAGTATGTTGCTATTGCTTTCTTCATGACTTATACATGTTCCTATGACTATGAGATTATGCAACTCCCGTTTACCGGAGGAACACTTTGTGTGCTACCAAACGTCACAACGTAACTGGGTGATTATAAAGGAGCTCTACAGGTGTCTCCAAAGGTACATGTTGGGTTGGCGTATTTCGAGATTAGGATTTGTCACTCCGATTGTCGGAGAGGTATCTCTGGGCCCTCTCGGTAATGCACATCACCTAAGCCTTGCAAGCATTGCAACTAATGAGTTAGTTGCGAGATGATGTATTACGAAACGAGTAAAGAGACTTGCCGGTAACGAGATTGAACTAGGTATTGAGATACCGACGATCGAATCTCGGGCAAGTAACATACCAATGACAAAGGGAACAACGTATGCTGTTATGCGGTCTGACCGATAAAGATCTTCGTAGAATATGTAGGAGCCAATATGAGCATCTAGGTTCCGCTATTGGTTATTGACCGGAGACGTGTCTCGGTCATGTCTACATTGTTCTCGAACCCGTAGGGGCCGCACGCTTAAGGTTTTGATGATAGTTATATTATGAGTTTATGAGTTTTGATGTACCGAAGTTAGTTCGGAGTCCCAGATGTGATCACGAACATAACGAGGAGTCTCGAAATGGTCGAGACATAAAGATTGATATATTAGACGGCTATATTCGGACACCAGAAGTGTTCCGGGTGATTTCGGAGAAAACCGGAGAGCCAGAGGGTTACCAGAACCCTACCGGGAGAAGTAATGGGCCATATGGGCCTTAGTGGAGAGATAGAGGGGCAGCCAGGGTGGGCCGCGTGCCTCCTCCCCCCTGGTCCGAATTGGACTAGGAGAGGGGGGGGGGCGCCCCCCTTTTCCTTCTCCCTCCCCACTTCCTTCCCCCTCCTAGTAGGAGTCCTACTCCTACTAGGAGGAGGACTCCTCCTGGCGCGCCAATAGGGGTCGGCCGGCCTCCTCCCCTTGCTCCTTTATATACGGGGGTAGGGGGCACCCCTAGACACAAGTTGATCCACGTGATCATTTTCTTAGCCGTGTGCGGTGCCCACTTCCACCATAATCCTCGATAATATTGTAGCGGTGCTTAGGCGAAGCCCTGCGACGGTAGAACATCAAGATCGTCACCACGCCGTCGTGCTGACGAAACTCTTCCCCGACACTTTGCTGGACCGGAGTCCGGGGATCGTCATCGAGCTGAAAGTGTGCTAAAACTCGGAGGTGTCGTAGTTTCGGTGCTTGATCGATCGGGCCGTGAAGACGTACGACTACATCAACCGCATTGTGCTAACGCTTCCGCTGTTGGTCTACAAGGGTACGTAGATCACACTCTCCCCTCTCGTTGCTATGCATCACCATGATCTTGCGTGTGCGTAGGAAATTTTTGAAATTACTACGTTACCCAACAGGACTCTCCTTCCAGACAGCTCCACCGCCGCCGTCGAAGGCGAAGGCGACTGGTAGCCCAAGGCCAAGCCCCTGGGGAGGTCGTAAGTATTCGCATACTAGAGTAACTCATAGCATTCCTTTGCCGCACTGCTTTCCATAACGCCGAATATGATTATGCAGGCCGCCATGAGCCCGTATCGATATATCGTCGGACGGCTCCCTGGGCTCGTCGGATATGGATAGCGATCCACTTCCGACCGCCACCTCCCCTTGCCCTACGGATGACGCCGAGGTGTTGTCTCAAGAGGCACCGGGTCGAGGGGAGATAGTCCCGGAGGCGCCTCAAGGCGACCTTCTGGACTCCGGGAGCCGAGGGGACAAGGCCCCTGAGGTCCCCGAGTTCGGCCCTCAGCTGAAGGCCGCGCCGGAACCTCCAGCGGTTCCGAACTCGGGCAGGAGGCCTCCTTCTAAGAGGGGCAAGACGCCTGTGCCGGTGACCTCTGTCCATCCAGAGGCGCCGGACAATCTGCTGGAAGCGCTTCACAGCACTTCCATCGACGAGGAGCACCGTACTATTACGAGTGCGGTGGTCCAGAAGGTTCAGTCCCCTCAGAGCGGATTGACTGAAGCCTGTGCCAGCCTTCTAAAAGGCTTTGAGGTAAGTGTTAAAATATAGGAAAAATATTACCGCATAGACAGTAGCCCCTGATGCTCTGTTCGGTGTTCACGAAGAAAAGCCGAATAGAGGATCAAACAATATCGTAGGAGTCCAATATAAGTATGTCAATATGCATATGCAGGCTTCGCTGCTGGCATCTGCCGCACTGACTGCGGAGGTCGCCGCACTGAAGTAGGACCTCGAGGGGTCCAAAAAAGAGCTCGGCCTTGCCAAGAGGCAGCTCGAGGAGAACAATGGTAAGTAATACCCTGTCTATAGATATGTAAAAAGAAGACGCGACTGCAAAATGACAGGATCATCTTATATTTGCCAGGGGCCACGACCGAGGTGGCGACCCTAAAGCAAGCGCTATCCAAGGCCGAAGACAAAGCGTCCAAGGAGCGCACCGAGCGGGAAAGGCAAGAGGCTCGGGTGGGCAAGGTACAACAAGAGCTCCAGGCTCTCGTGACGAAGCACGAGGCGTTGGAGCTTGACTCGAAGACGCGAGAGTCTGAGCTTGCCGCGGCCCTCGAGAGCACAAAGAGTGCCAAGGCCGAAGCCCAAAAGGCCCTCCAGGAGATTGACGCGATGAAGAAAATAGCGGCGGGTAAGGCATTCTATATGCAAAGCAGGCATGTGAAAGTAAATTACCTATTACTTACCCGAATCCGAAGCTCTCCAGGAGCATTCGCAGATTTGCCCCGCAGTGTGTCGGATGCCACACAGTTTTACCAGGCCAAGGAGGGAAGCTCAACGGAGAAGCTGTTCTGGTCTTAGTATACTAGGACCGAACACCCGGTGCCTATAAGCGACCAGCTGAAGCAGCTGGTCGACCTACACAAGGCGGCCTAACAGGACATGAAGGGCCTTATAGTCCGGCTGTGGCCTGGCGATGCCCTTCCGAACAACTACTTCGGCCTGGTGAGGCGGCTTGTGGATGCCTGCCCACGGTTGGAAGTCATCAAGCGGTCCTTCTGCATTGAAGGTGCACGTCGGGCTTTCGCCCGTGTGAAGGTGTAATGGGCCAAGCTAAACGCCGTGAAGCTGATCAAAGAAGGACCGCCACAGGGCAAGGAGTATCGCACCCTCGAAATTTATTATGAGGGTGTCCTGAAGGGTGCCCGTCTTGTAGCGGACGAATGTTCCAAGGATGTAATATTTGAGTAAACTTGCTCGTGTGATCCTGTATGATGAAAACTTGCTTCATATGCGCTATGCAACACTTGTTTGAATTTAAAATATTACCTTCTGTTTGGCTGTTTATCCAATCTGAGAGATGGCTAGTCCTCGGCTTCTGCCCCCATGCCACGAGTGCTGGGGTGTTCGGGATAAACCTGAGCACTCTTGTTCCCATTTTTGGGTCCTTCGAGGGAGGTGCTCAGCACAGCGAACAAGGCAACCGGACTAATAATGCTTTATCACTCTCACTTAGCCATAGAATTCTATAATTTTATATTTCGGCGAAGCCCCTGGTGTTTGGAAGGCCGAATTCGGGGCGCGATACACGCCTTTAAGCCGGACAAGACCGGCTCCTCGCTCTAAGCGGCATAAGTCTTTAGGGACTCGAAACCTCGCCGAACAGCGACCAGTCTCTCGCCTTATCATGAAAGTCAGTTTTAGCTTTCTCTACTGAGGTGCTTAGCCCAGTAGAACTGGGGCACAATCGCAGTAGTTCTCCTAGCGCTACCTTAGATGATAGAGCGGAACGTAAGGTACCCAAACATAGGAGCCGGGCAAACCCAACATTTGACCAAAGACATAATTCAGAGATGATGCGTAAATGCTATAAGTTCGGGGTGCTGCACTTGTGAAAGTGTTCGGACTTCTCACACCGCATTATGGGGTACTTAAGCCCCTGGTGTATTGGCCGTACCAAAGTGTACGGTTGCAAGGCGTCATTAATGAACACATATATATATATAACAAAAGAATGCAATAATAGTCTTAATGTTATGCATTGTTTATTCAAATAGATGCGTTAAAGCAGAATGATACAGATAGTGCGATAAGCAAAAAGTAGGATTATGTCCCTTCCAAGGGCAAGCTGAGGAATAGTATTAAAGCAAATATTTCACTCGTTATCGTAATCCACCTGGGAGTTCCGTGGTGTGACGTAGCTTTTTGCCTCCTTGGTTGCTGCATCATGTGTTCGGCAATCATGCTGTCGGACAGGGTTTCCAGAGATTAAAGTCCTGAAAGAGAAAAATAACAAAGTGGGAAGCCCCTAGTGCGGTTTAAGCCGCGTATCGGGGCGTGCCGTAGTTGTGCCCCCTCCCCGCCTATGCCCATGGTATTTTTAATGCATAATTATGTATGCATGGCACGAATTTCACCGTTTGGCTGGGACTGAGGTGGGGGCCGCATTGCTACGTGAGCTCAGATCGTGCCAAGTGGTCTAGTTGCCGATTACTCCGAGCGCGCTTGAAGGTGTCCAGGTCTTGAAACGCCGAACTGGTGGATTGCCTTGAGAGGCTGCTTTGCACTTCTGCTGCGAGGGCCGCAGTGTGCTCCTCCATTTGGAGAGAGCGCTCTGTGTTTCCATTAACTGTAATAACCCCATGAGGTCCTGACATCTTGAGCTTGAGGTATGCATAATGCGGTACCGCATTGAATCTAGCAAATGCGGTTCGCCCGAGCAGTGCATGATAACCACTGTGGAACGGGACTATATCGAAGATTAATTCTTCGCTTCGGAAGTTATCCAAGGATCCGAAGACCACTTCCAGTGTAATTGAGCCTATGCAATGGGCCTCTACACCTGGAATGACGCCTTTAAAGGTCATTTTTGTGGGTTTGATCCTTGAGGGGTCTATACCCATTTTGCGCACTGTGTCCTGATAAAGCAGGTTTAGGCTGCTGCCGCAAATCCATAAGGACTCGAGTGAGGTGAAATCCGTCAATGATTGGGTCTAGGACCAGTGCGGCGAATCCGCCATGACGGATACTAGTGGGGTGGTCCCTGCGATCGAAGGTGATCGGACAGGAGGACCATGGGTTGAACTTTGGGGTGACTGGCTCCAACGCATATACGTCCCTGAGCGCACGCTTCCGCTCCCACTCGGGGATGTGGGTTGCGTATATCAAGTTCGCCGTCCGCACTTGTGGGGGGAACCTTTTCTGTCCTCCGGTGTTCGGCTGCCGGGGCTCTTCCTCGTCATCGCTATGTGACCCCTTATCTTTATCTTCGGCAATTAACTTGCCAGCTTGCTTGAACACCCAACAATCCCTGTTGGTGTGGTTGGCTGGCTTGTCGGGAGTGCCGTGTATTTGACACGAGCGATCGAGTATACGGTCCAAACTGGACGGGCCCGGAGTGCTTCTTTTGAATGGCTTTTTCTGCTGACCGGGTTTAGAGCCTTTGAATCCGGCATTGACTGCCGTATCCTCAGTATTATCGCTGTTAATGCGGCGCTTATGTTAGTTGCGATGTGACCTGCTATTGCCGTCCTTGGTATCCGAAGTACCATGGTTTTTTGATATGTTGTTACTGCGAGCCAGCCAGCTGTCTTCTCCCGCACAAAAGCGGGTCATGAGTGTTGTGAGGGCTGCCATAGATTTTGGCTTTTCCTGTCCAAGGTGTCGGGCAAGCCACTCATCGTGGATGTTATGCTTGAAGGCCGCTAGGGCCTCTGCATCCGAACAATCGACGATTTGATTTTTCTTTGTTAGGAACCGTGTCCAGAATTGCCTGGCTGATTCTTCATGCTGCTAAATTATGTGGCTCAAGTCATCGGCGTCTGGTGGTCGCACATAAGTGCCCTGAAAGTTGTCGAGGAATGCGGCTTCCAGATCTTCCCAACAGCTAATGGACTCTGCTGGCAAGCTGTTAAGCCAATGCCACGCTGGTCCTTTGAGCTTTAGTGGGAGGTATTTGATGGCGTGTAAGTCATCACCGCGGGCCATGTGGGTGTGGAGGAGGAAATCCTCGATCCATACCGCAGGATCTGTTGTGTCGTCGTATGATTCAATATTTATGGGTTTGAAACCCTCTAGGATTTGATGATCCATTACTTCGTCTGTGAAGCATAGGGGGTGTGCGGCGCCTCTGTATTGGGCTATATCGCGACGCAGCTCGAATGGGTCTTGCCCGCTATGTTCGGCCCGACCGGATTGACTTTTACTGTATCCAGCGTGACGTTTATCGTCTCGCATAGTGGCGCGCCCTCGTGATCCGTAGATCGATCTTGCATGTTTTGCTTTGTCCTCCAATACGTCTCACAGGTCTGGCGTATTTCCCCATGCCTTTTTATTTGAATGGCGTCGGGGTGCGGGCTGAGCTTTTGGCTGGAATGCCTCTCTATCACGGCCACAAGGTGGCCGACCAGCCGCGTCATACGCTTCTTCCTCCAGTCGAGGTAGCAACCTGCATTTTGGGTAACTCTTGGAGGGGCGCTCGAGTTTATATTCCTCGGACGCGAGGACTCCAGTCCATCTGTCAGCTAGCAGATCTTGATCAGCTTGAAGCTACTGCTGCTTTTTCTTAAGGCTATTTGCCGTGGCCATAAGCCGGCGCTTGAAGTGCTCTTGTTCGACGGGATCCTCTAGCACGGCGAATTCGTCATCACCGAGGCTTGCCTCGTCTTCGGAGGGGGGCATGTAATTACCATCCTCCACTTCTCCATCTGCCGCTCTCTCAAGAGGGCTGGCTCCTCCATCCTCCTGCTCTAAATCTTGCTGGAGGGGATGTTGTTATCTTCGGCACTATCCGGAGTGTTATTATCTCCTGTGTCGGTTCATCACTTTTGCTTTGGCGGGACTTAGAGCGGCGCTGCTGACGTCGGCGCTTGGGTTGCTTCTTGGAGGGGTCATCCTCCGCTGTCTCGTCGCCATTGCCTTCTTTGGGTGTGTCCACCATGTATATATAGTACGATGAGGTGGCTGTCCAATGCCCTGTGGGCAGTAGTTCATCTTCGTCTCCCGCATCGTTGTCCATACCGTCGATGTCTTCGGAGCCGAAGTCGAGCATGTCGGTTAAGTCATCGACAGTGGCTACTAAGTGGGTGGTGGGCGGGCCACGAATTTCTTCATCGTCCGCATCCCAATCCTGCCGGACACAGTTCGGCCAGGATCCTCCTGACAAGGAGAGAGACCTTAACAAGTTCGGTATGTCGCCAAAGGGCGAGTGCTGAAAAATATCCGCAAAGGTAAACTCCATGATCGGAGCCCAATCGGATTCGCTAGGAACGGGCGCAGGCGGTTCGGAGTCCGTGGCCGGAGAGAGATCCGGCAGTTTGTCAACACGACTCTCGTGCAGAGTAAGGTCGATGTTCGGCTCGATCGCCGATGAGGGTAAGGCCTCCGTGGCAGGGTCCATCCACCCGTCCATGGACGACACAACTGGCTCCGAATTGAGGGTCGGAGCGGCTGCTGGTGCGATCTCCTGAACACTGTCGGATGGTAGAGCTAAATCGTACTCATCATGACAGCGTGACGCACAAGGCAGAGGCTCGAATCCGTCAAAGATCAAGTCTCCGCGGATATAGGCCGTGTAGTTTAAGCTTCCAAACCTGACCTGATGGCCAGGGGCGTAGCTTTCGATCTGCTCCAGATGGCCAAGCGAATTGGCCCGCAGTGCAAAGCCGCCGAATACAAAAATCTGTCCGGGGAGAAAAGTCTCACCCTGGACTGCATCGCTAACGATGATAGAAGGAGCCATCAAGCCTAATGGCGACGACACAGAGGAACTCTCAATGAAAGCACCAATGTCGGTGTCAAAACCGACAGAACTCGGGTAGGGGATCCCGAACTGTGCGTCTAGGCGTATGGTAATAGGAGGCAGGGGACATGAAGTTTTACCCAGGTTCGGGCCCTTTTGATGGAGGTAAAACCCTACGTCCTGCTCGATTAATATTGATGATATGGGTAGTGCAAGAGTAGATCTACCACGAGATCAGAGAGGCTAAACCCTAGAAGCTAGCCTATGGTATGATTGTATGTTATTGTTGTTGTTGTGTCCTACGGACTAAAACCCTCCGGTTTATATAGACACCGGAGAGGGTTAGGGTTACACAAGGTCGGTTACAAAGGAGGATATATCCATATCCGTACTGCCTAGCTTGCCTTCGACGCTAAGGAGAGTCCCATCCGGACACGAGATGAAGTCTTCAATCTTGTATCTTCATAGTCTAATAGTCCGGCCAAAGGATATAGTCCAGCTGTACGGAGACCCCCTAATCCAGGACTCCCTCAATCACCAAGCCGGCGGTAACTCCCCCTGCTGATTGACCTCAGCGGGCATGTCGTCGAGGCTCTCCTTCAGCAACTCCATCAAGCCTTGGATGAACTCCTTCTGCTTATTGAGTTGCTTATTGAGCTGATTGGGCATGCCGTCGAGGGATAACGACTCCAGCTCCGCCGGCTTGGCATGTTTGCCTCCGCGGCTAGGGCGCTCCTGGGAGCCATCGCCTGCCCGTGAGAGATCTTTCGAGGTCTCTGCGTGGCGGCGATCCCTCTCTTTTTTTCCGCAGCCTTGGTTGCCGCTCCCTTGTTACGAGTAGTTCCCGACCTAGAGCTCTGCTCACAGGCCATGGCAATGACGGACAAAGAAGAAGCACTTATGAGGAGGAAAGGTAGAGTAATTTTCGGTTAGGTAGTTCCCCTTTTTATAACCTAAGTACTAGCACAAGTACTAATACCTGCATAGTGGGAACACGTTTAGGTTTGGTACGTACTATTAGGTGTGAGAAGGCTTTCGAATGTGATGGGAACAAGGTAAATATTAATTGATGGTTTTGGTTTTGAGGCCCGAAACGGCTCCCGATGAGTTTAGCGGAACATAAATTTCAAGTACTACACTGCTCAAATGCGTAAATATTATGTTACTATCAAAAATTGGCACAAAATACGAAGGATGCCAATGGAAGTACTACTAGCAACCCACAATTTAACTACTCGCATGCGCACAGTGGAGTAATAATGTCTTTTTTCCGCTCTCACGTCCACTCAATTTGCATGCGTTGTATTAATTGACCATCAATGATGTGAACGACTTTACACGCATCAAATTATCACATGGGGTGGATCTCGGTACAAAATTGCATCCGCCCGTGTACCCGCGTGTGCGTGTGAGGGAATGAGTGCGTGCGTGGCGTGCATGCACATCTTCGCTTCGTGCATGTACTGCCAGTATGGCTCAGGGAAGACGAGTACATTCTTCTGGAACCAGCAGCACGTCATTGTGATCAATCCACGCAAGGAGGTCGCGACAATGCCTCGACATGTGCCACGTGGCTTCATGAACTGTAAGAGAGACACTGTGTAGCATGCCATTGGTATTCTAATTTACGTGGTTTGCACATACTCGAAGTACTAGTAAGGTACACGTGCATTGCACGCATCAGATTTTGCAACCAAATTATGAATAAATACCACACTATAGCATGTAAGCTCTGAGTCATATATGCCTGATGTAGCCCTTCGTTTAATTCTTATAGTTCATCTCATTCAAAATCAAATAGTTTTTATAAAAAGCTAAGAACGCGGGAATAGGAAAACCATGGGATTATAGTGGAATGTCGTCTTGAATCCTACAGGATTGTACGAGTGTTTGATTGTGCATAGAAAAAATGCATAATTCTTTCAAAGAGGTTTGAGTGGATGGGATGTTTCCTATGAAATCTAGTGCAAATGAATCATATGAAAAAATTCCTATGGTTTATAATCCTATGAATCAAACAACCAAGATAGGAAAAATTCCTAATGATTAGAATCCTCCAAAATTCCTTTGAGAGTCCTTTGAATCAAAGAAGCCCATAATCTATTTTATGATTCATGGAATTGTGCATTGTAAAGCATAAAGTAAAAAACAAATAATGGCAATTCAACTAGAAAAAATTTTGGCAGTTATGATATGGAAGATTTTAGAACAAAAGAGAACCACTGTTTTTTTTAGGTTTGTGCATTATGCTTAAGTTCAACCATGGAGTCTGCTAGATTGTACATGTGGCAAAATCCGGTGGGGGCTAGAAGATGGTGCGAGGGGCCGAGTGGAGGGAGACTATGAAGGAATGCACAAGTGCGAGATCGATATTTAGAGAGAGGGGGCGAACACGTGCGATGTTGCGCACAGTGGCGGAGCCATGAAAAATAAATGAGCTAGGGGGCCAAGCATTGCTAATCCTTTGTGAGGAGGGTCAATTCATGAACTTAAACCATTTTTAGCAGCAATTGTCTAATGATCACATTCATATTAGCCTCGATATATAGTGATGTTAGGGGGGAGGGGGCAGGGCCCTTACTGCCCCCTGTCTTCGCCATTGTGCACGCGTCTGAGAGATGAAGCGGAAGGCATGGATGATGAGAGGGGGGCGTTGGATATATAATTAATGTGGGTGTATTAGCTATATATGTTAATCCTATATAGAGAGGTATAGATTGATCGATGTGGACGTGGGAAAGAGGGTGAGACCTCACTGGATATATCGATTGATCGGTTTGTGTGGAAAAATATGAAAGACCTAGCTATATACACACATACATAGAGGAAAATCGATCATTGCACATGCACACGTGAGAGATAAAGAATGCCCGATATGATGGAGAGGGGGATGTGTGTGGGTGTGTGCCTTCATGGGAGACCGACCTGAAGAAAAAGATTGCATGTGTGCGATGGATAATGCCGACTGGTAGTGTGTGTGCATGCATGCACGAGAGAAAGTTAGTGGTACAATTATAAAGAGAAGACTATTGTGTGGGTGTAAAAGAATAGGTGAGGTCATAATCAATGTAAAGTTGAATTCAAATATTTGAATAAGAGATCCTGATGTTTGAAACCCATGCATGCATGAATATAACGGGGACCTGCGCGGTGTGGTTTGGAAACGAGTATGTTGTAATGTATACACATTGAACAAGGTCAGACTGATTTGAATTTGAGATACCGATGGCAGACATCATTTGGCCACGTCGCATCCGTGCATGGACACAGTCTTCTAATTGGAGATGATGGGCGGCTTTCGCATCACATATCTATATCTATACCCCTATGTATATATATATATATATATATATATATATATATATATTATATTTTATATTTTTTTATATTGTGTGTGGGTAACTTTAACTTTGAAAGATGGTTGTTGGATGAGGCGAATCCGATGGTCCAAAGATGGAAAATTTGAGCACTACTGGGTGTTGGATATCATCTAGATTCCACCAGATTTCGCCACATGTATAATCTAGAAGACTCCATGGTTGAACTTAAGCATAATGCACAAACATCAAAACACAAGCACTTCTTATTTGTTCTAGAATCTTCTGTATCAGAATTTCCCAAATGTTTTTCTACATGATTTGCCATTATTTGTTTTTACTTTATGTCTTACGACGCACAATTCCATGAATCTTAATATAGATTAGCTTTCTTATAAAAACAAGATGATTTTGAATGAAACGAACTATAAGAATTAAATGAACATCTACATCATGCATATATGACTCAAAGCTTGCATGCTATAATGTGGTATTTATTCCTAATTTGGTTGCCAAATCTCATGCGTGCAATGCACGTGTACCTTACTCTAGTCTAAATGGTGTTTGTGTGTGTTGTGCGTGTTGAGGTCCAAATTGTCTTTTTTGTACACGTTAAGCTTGTTCTCTCAAAATTTCAAGCCGCGCCTTGTTATGCCGAAAATTCAAGCTAGCGTCTCTCTCTATCATGATGCGAAACTCCCGCCTCTTCAACCCGCGCCTTGTTAGCACGAAATATTTAAGATATATCTTTGTCTCATTGTGCTCCGACAAGTCCCTCCATCTCAACCCGCGCCTTGCTATTCCGAAATTACAACGCGCGCAAAAACTCCCACCTGCTGTGAAATCCCTACACGCGAAATGCCCGTGGTACCCCTGAACCAAAAGAACCTCCTCAAATCGGTGGGGGTACTTTCGTAACTTACCCCACATTTCGGACAAGCGCGTCTCTAAGCCATGGTTCCCCACTGCCATCCCATCCGCCCACCCATTCATACACCAAGGCCGCGAAAACCCGCGACGAAACCCCACACCCTGCTCCGTCCGCCACCCAGCCGAAGCCTCTTCCCCGACGACATCGTCCACTACAACACCTCGATGTCCCTCATCCACCGTACCAAATGAGGATCCGTCGTTGATCTCATCGTCCCGCCGTTTCAGCCACCCCGTCCTCCACCTCCAAGGAGCTGCCCCGACGTTCCCCTCGTCTTTCACACCACCTCCATTCCCACACCGCCGTCTTCACCTGCACCACCGGAAGAGCATCATCATCACCGTTTCCTCGGATGAAGCTGCGGCCTAATCGGCGCCACCAAAGAGGTTGTACACTAACCGCCGCATGTTCTTCTTGATTCGATCTCACGGTGCTGCCGGCGCTCGGTCCCGAGCCGACATGGTGTGGCTCCATCCACGGCAGCGTCGCCGGCCACTTCCTCCACGGTGTCGCTCCCTCGGCGGCGACGTCCACATCAGTAGGAGCTGCTGCTGCTTTAGCTCTCGCTTGCGCTGCTGCTCTGCTCTTGCTCTCGGTCCCCCACCTGGTCTACTCTTGCTATTGTTCTTGCTCGCGCTACTGCTCTCACTCTTGCTCTTGCTTGCGATGCTGCTCCGATTTAGCTACACTTCAGTTGACTGAATCGACTTTTGGGTCAGTCGATTTTCAGGGGGTGGGGGGGCTCGCCGGGGTGAAGGAAGAACCAGCCACATCGAGGAGGGGGCTCGCTGGAGAGGTACCCAACTAACTATCTTAGAGTTTAGGATGGGGGCGGTGGCCGCCGGCGTTGGCGGGGCGGTGGCGT
>NC_041380.1:121226586-121258912 GCF_002162155.2 Triticum dicoccoides | reverse complement strand
GGCGGCGGACCGGCGGTGGGGAGTGTTTTCGGGGTGGGCGGGGCGGCGCACCGCCGGCCACGGGCGGCGGGGGGCTGCAGTTTGGCCGGCGGTGGCTGGCGGCTCAAGGGGTGGAGGTTGAAGATGAACCGCAGGCCCTTGATTTCGTATCCAACGGCTGCAAAATCGACTGACCAGAGATGAAAAAGTTAGTCGATCAACGTGTAGCCTCACCTTGCTAGTGCGTTCAGTTTTGACAGCAAAATTCAGTTTCGACAGTTAAGTTGAGTTTCGACAGTTAAGTTCAGTTTCGACAGTTAAATTCAGTTTCGACAGTTAAGTTCAGAGATGAGCGGTTGATGTATTTTACATCTAGCACTTTATGGTTATGTATTTTACGTCATGTATTGGATATGCTATTAGAATTCCACTCAGGTTAACGTTGTTTGTTGTCTCTCTTGTCCTGCTTCAGCCTCGGCGTCGTACAACTCACCGGAGCTGCTCCAACGAAGAAACCCTCCATCACAGCGGAGTAGTACCTCGGGCTCCATCTTCAGACGCCTAAGATCTTCTTCCCCTCCTCCAACAGCTAAGTCAGCCGGAGCATCCTCACCAGCCAACCCAATCATGCTGAGATCGACATGGCTTCGCCAAAGAGGTTGTACACTTGTTGCATCTCTTTTTTACTCTACATGTTATATATATTGTCCACTGAGCACTCGTAGTAACGGGAAATACTATTATTTTATCCTACTATATGACAAGAAGTGAGGTACCAGGCAACTTAGCTATCCGTGATGGACTCTCTTGAACGCCATCATTACTTATCTATGCGCGTTTGAGCTGTGCATTTGTCGATGGGCCTGGGAGTTGAGCTAGTATGGAAGTGGCCTGGGTCCAAAGTAATAGAAGTAGCACAAAAACATTTTTTTAGTGTAGGATTTTCATTGCTCAAGCCTGCCTACTAGATTCGCCAGTGCTTGAAAGGAAAAGTGAATGAAAAACATCAGAATTGGAAAGTTTCCTATGGTACTACTTTGCATGAATTTGGTGCAAAGGAATGGAGCAAAGGAAAACTGTAGGATTTGTTCCTTTAGTGTCTCCTTGAAAAAAACCCGTAGGAATTCTAGTTTCCACTTCTCCTCCTTTTCATATTCCTATTCATCAAGCACAAGACTAAGAGATAGTAGCATAATAGCATTATAACTATACATTTTCTTGTGGTTTGACTTAATCTCACCATGCTTTTTTGCATCCTGTGATCTTCCAATTGTTGTGAATCAAACACCCAGATTGGCAGAAATCTTAAATACTATGTTTTGCACGTGCATTCCTATCCTATTCCTGTCTATTTCCTATCCCTGCATTGTTAGAATCCTCAAATTCAAACAAGCCCTTACTCAATTACTTCTGTTACAAACATGTGTCAAAGAAAACCTTGTGTGGTTTGTCCTGCTCCTGTGGCGCTGTGTTCCACCCCAGCTCAGCTGCTCCAACAACGGAAGGGTTCACCACAGTAGAGATCCGCTCTCCAGACTGTCTTTCACTGCCTTAGATCTTCTTCCCCGCCGCCGGAAGCCACGGCAACTGCATTACCATCATCAACTGAGCAGATGACCTTGAGGACTACACGGGTCCGCAAGAGAGGTCGCACTCTTTTGTGTCTGCTTACGTTATGCGTCGCTTAATATGATGACATGCTACATTATCATCATGTTCACCTATTGGACTCTGAGTCAGGTCCAAACTAATGCTGAAACTTGAGTTTTTAAATGGTTGCGGGGTACATATTGGGGCAGCAATCAGTACAATCTGTCTACTATCTGGTTAATCTCCGGTGTCTACTATGACTTTCATGTTGGGTGCAAACATACATTAAAGGAGCCATTATCTATATTTTTTAATTAAAGCTAGTATCTGCCTGATATCATTGGTTTTGGGTCTATCCACAGTTTGCTATCATCACTCTGGATTTGTGCATGCACTCCTTACATAATCTCACTATGTTTTATTCCCATGCATGCCACTTATTGTACACAATGGAACTGATCATGTAGAGCAAAAGAGACGAGCCATGCGTGGCAATAAAATTTCATGCAGACGTCGTTCCATGGTGGGCGCAAAGGTAGCCCCCCCTCCACCCATTTCGGATCATAATCAAGAGGAAGATAACTGTTCTGAGGGGGATTCAGAAGGAGAAGACCACTCCTATTTACCCCATGAGGTCTTCGCTCTAACTTGGCATGCTGATGTTGGTAATATCATGCATATGGTGCCTTGCATTGCTTACTGTATACATTAAAGATGTCATCTGCTTAGTTTAGACAGGCTTTGTGTCAATGCCATCTGTTTAGTTTCTTTATCGTATATGTGAATCATGCAATGCCATCTTGTCTAGCCAGGCATCATATATGTGAATTTTCCAATGCCACCCTGGTTAGCCAGTCATCTTATATGTGAATTATATCATGCCATCATTTTTTTATTACGTGTTAAATTTGTCAACAATTTTAGTACATTCAATTACTCTTCCTGTGCATCAGCCATTTGGCACGGTCATGGAAAAATCTAGAGAGGAAACAAGGTCTTCAGAGTAGACAATGCTATCTGACAAAGCGCATGTCCTGCTGGTTACCGATAGCTCCTCAGAGGAGGATTCAGAGACAGATGACCAGTCATATTTTCCCCCGAGGTGCATGCCCTAACTTGGCAGGGTTATGTTGCTCATATCGTGCGTATGGTATCTTGCATTGCTATGTCATTTTCTTAGTTTAGACATGCTTTGTGTGAATGCCACCTGTTTAGTGTCTAATTACCATATATGTGAATTATGCAATGCCATCTTGTTGCAAGACATTACATATGTGAATTATGCAATGTTATCTTGTTGCAAGGCATTATGTATGTGAATTATGCAATGCCATGCTGTTTAGGCAAGCATCATATATGTGAATTATATCATGCCATCCTTTTTTTGTATTTCTCATTGCTTTTGTCGATGATGTTTGTATATTCAACTGATCTTCCTGTGCATCAGGCATTTGAATTGGTGATGGAGAATTCTGGAGTGAAAACAAGGTCTTCAGAGCAGACAATGCTACCTGCTGAAGCAGATATCTTGTTGGTTATAGATAGCTCTTCAGAGGAGGATTCATAGGCAGATGACCAGTCCTATTATCCCCCTGAGGTGTATGCTCAAACTTGGCAGGGTTATATTACTCATATAATGCATATGTTTTATTGCAATGCTTAGTTTTTACATCATATACACAATATTGAATGCCATCTCCTTAGTTGACACATCATATATGCGATTGCCCTCTACTCACTTCCTTAGTATATAAATCATATATTTGAATTATGTCATGCCATGATGTTTACATAGACAGCATGTATCTAATTATGGCATGCTAACCCATTTTCTAAAGACATAATATAGTTATATCATCTCATCCTGTTTACATAGTCATCATATTTTAAATTATGTCATTCTATCCGTGAATTATATCATGCCATCATGTTTCCACGACATGTTTGTGATTTATGGCATGCCAACCACTTTAATAGACACATCGTATAGTTATATCATGTCATCCTGTTTACATAGTCATCATATTTTGAAGTATGTCATTCTATCCTGTTTAGTTAGCCATCATACATGTGAAATTGTGTCATGCTATCCTGTTTAATTAGCCATCATATATGTGAAATTATGTCCTGCTATTATGTTTGCTTAGACAACATAAATGTGAATTATTTCATGCCCTGTTTTTCTTCCCTACTATCCATTGCACCTGTCTATCTTACAATGTTTGTACATTCAATTACTTTTCTTGTTTATCAGCCATTTCAATTGGAGGGAGTGATGTCAGTATCTGTGGGAGTAAAAACACGGTCTTCAGAAAAGATCGTGCTACCCGTCGATGCAGATAGAACCACGGTTGTACTTGCCCAAGAACCAGCCCCACCACACATAACCCACACTCATGCAGATTGTACCCCTACCTAGTTGGACAGAGAACCAGCTACACCCCTTCTAACCCCAACCCCAGCAAATAGACACCCAGTTCCCGTTGACACAACACCGTCTCCACCACAGAGCACCCAAACACGAGCAGTTAGTAAGGCAACTACAGTGCCCAAATCACGAGGACCACCACTCCGAACCCGAAGTCAACACTTAAAGCAGAAGAAGAATTGTTCTCAGGTCAGGTTCCGTAGCTATGGTTCATACTACTTTGCTCTTGCATCACTGTATTTACTGATACCAACTAATTTCAAATTTGAAGGATGCAATTGAAACTCCAATGGCGCAACAGGTATGTTTTAAACCTGTTTCTTCAACGTGTTTGGTTGTTTGCTGTTGTAACTTGCTCTATGTTGATTTCAGTTTCAATTGAATAAATAGTTATGTTCTCATGCCATGCACATTACAAGTGTTGTTATTGCTGTGTAGTTTCCCACACTTATATTTTGTCTATGTTGCTTTGTCTTAAATAGATATGATTCGAACTTTATCTATCTTGATTTGGCAACATAAACTAGAATGGTATAGACCATACAGTGACCATACTACATAGATATATGTTTGTTTCATGATGTTATCCTGTCCACCTTACTACTGAACTGGTTTACCAAACTGACTTTCATATACTACATTGTAAACCTGAGATGTGTTTGTTTATTTCTCTTTTAGAACGCGGATAAAATATTGGAGAAGAGTACCCTATTATGCAATGGTAAAGGAAGTAATGCAGATAAGGTTCAAGATAGTGAGACATCCCTGTTTGTCTCCAAGAAAGCCGATAAAAACTATATTGAAGATACTGAGACAACCCCAAAGTCCTATCTTGATGTAGTGTTCGAGTTACTGGCTACCACTGCTGGCATCAGCTCTTCGAACTCGTTGCCTGAGTCAGTTCGGCTTCTTGAGTCTCAACTTCAAGTTGAAAGACATCGCTCAGATGTTATGCGACAGGAAGCCGAAGGACTGAGGAAGTCCCTGCAGAATTCAGATGCATACTTTCTGGTGCAATAACAAGCGCTGGAGGACTTAAGCGCCAAACAAGAGAAAGTTAATAAGCTTGCTAAGCATCTTTCCAGCATTATGGGTACCCAGGATATTGTTTCTTGAGCTCTTCTGAAGTGGTTTCAGTTCTGGACTTGATTTGCTGCAGCGTTTATATGCTGCTATGTTCCCTATATTTGCACTGGTGGCGAACTTTGATGCCCAGTGAATGTAATATGTGTAATAGCCGTGATAGCCTAGTGTAAGTTGCTTGCTTATTTATTTCCTTGTTATCTTGTTTATTTGTTTGCTTGTAGTCAGTGCAGTTCTTTTTCTGCGGTTTGCTAGTGGCCGCAATAACCTATTACTTAAAACTAGGCCACAATAACCATGTGCTAATATTTACTATAGTGACATTGGGCCTCCTACGAGCCATAGAAACAGTGGTCCTTCTATGGGCCGTATAAACAATGGGCCTTATATGGGCCGTATGATCGATTGGCCAAACATGGGCCAAACAGAGCGCATTCTGGCCGTAAACGGGCTAGAGTTGGAATCGTCCGTTCATGGGCCGATCATAACGGGCCATCGTTAATAGGCCATATTTGATGACGCTATGAAAACGGCCCAACGTATTAATGGACCACAAACGGGCTGACTGTAACCACGGGCTGAATTTGGCCCACAAGCAGAAAATGACAGTAACGGGTCGTAAGTAAATGAATGCTGGAAAATAGCCCAAGAATAAATGGGTATAAAGTGATACACTGTTCTTTACGGGCCAGTTTCACCACGGGCCGTTAATGGGTGTAAAGTGATACACTATTCATTACAGGCCAGTTTCAGCACGGGCCATTAATAGGCCAAGAGTTACATAGGGCCTCATATGGGCCGAAAGACGTCATGGGCCATACATGGGCCAGAAGTGAAAACAGGCTAGAATCATATTGGATGGCCCAGATGACGCTACTGGGCCTAATTCGAATAGGGCGTAACGGGCCTTGGGTTAGTGGGCTGTAAATGGGCTATATGCGAAGAGGCCGTTAACAGGCTTTCCATGGGCCGGACCGCCACCTTTTGACCAAGTCAAACGGGCCGGCCTTTTCACAGGAATGGGCCTCTGTTGGGCCGTGCCACATGTCGACGTATCATAGGCGCCTTCTGTCCAATGAGTGGATGACATCTGTCCCAGCGATGAGCTGACACGTGTTTCCTCCAGCCAATGATGATTTTACACGTGGAAAATCCCCATTGGTCGGGGCTGTTAACGGGTTATCGGATCCAAAACCCGACCCGATAGCTTAACCGCATTCCGTTATGGTGGATGCCATGTGTCGGTCACCCTTGATGAAAGCACTTCTGTGACGCACGATTTATCGTCATGGAAGTGGACACTTCTGTGATGATAATTTTGGTAATGTCATGGAACACTTCTACGACAACACATGTATGACTATCTTGATTTTGTCATAATCGTCATGGATGTACATGCATGATAGAAAACGCGACCTACTGTGGCAAACACGTATCATCACGGAAGTGTATTTTTTTGTAGTGCTTCTGGTGTTGGCCTAGTCCCTTGTCGGGCTCACCTGCCCGGCGAGGGAGGCCCTTCTCTTGCCGATATTCTGTTCCTTTCGATCGATCTTGATCTCTTTGAGCTGCATGTTGATTCTTCAAGTCTCTTGGTTCTTCAACCTCTGACTTAATCTGGTGCTCCAATCTTGATCTTGTGCCTGTGCATAGTTGGGCAACATACCCGGGGTCTGTTGCACCAACAGAAGCCCCCGGGCCTGCCCCGATCGCGCTGCGGAGCGTCGGCGAGGTAGGGCCTAATAAGTGCACATGCAGGGCTGCTGAAGGGGTTGGCCCCTTTGAAGTTTTCCGTTGCTGCTTCATTAGTTTTGATCTTGGGCCGGTTTCCGATTTACCCGCGCGTGGTGTAAATCCAATAGTGGTGGGGTTGCGGCAGTGATGGCCCGTGAATGACTTTAACGCACGGGGTTGAAACTGCCAAATTCCTGTTCCCACAGCAAGCTCTTATCCTTAGCCACGTATGTCGCATGCATAGCGCAGGGTAGGTAACGGAGGCGCGTGGTGCGGAAGAGCATTCTAAAGTGGATCCATCCATCTTGAATTGGCGGAGGAGGGTGGTGGTTTCCTGTTGATGGAGCAGCTGCCCTTCCCTGCCCGACCTATAAAAGTAGGGGCGGAGGAGGGCGAAGTCGTCCACCTGTGCGCCCCTCTCCTCCTTTCCTGGTTCTCTGCTTCTTCTAGTAATGCTGAAGGGAAGGGCCCGGGGCTAGCCCCCAGGCTTCTGCTTGTGGCAATTCCTACCTCATGTTGGTGCTGACGCCCAGGGAGTGAGCCTGATCCTTGGTGCGGTGAACCTCTTCATCTTTTTGAAGCTCGGTCGGGAGGCGGGGCTGGAGATCATTGGTAATCCCAACATTGCCCCTCCCAGAGGCCTTGGGACCGTTGTCGACGAGGCGTGCATCTTCCTGCCCGCCAAGGAGGGGTGCGACGCGCCTAGGGCCCTTCGGCAACTCAGCCTGCTTGTTGTTTCTCCACTGGAGGCACCGGGGCCGGGGGCTCGGCACTTTCTGGGAGCAGCGGTGTTGAGGAGAAAGCAAGGGAAGACAGAGAAGGCGGGTGGCAGGGGGTCAGGTCAGAGTACGATGGCGCGGATGCCTTCGTCTCCGACCGTCGACCAGCCGCCTTGTCTTCCGCTCTTCCCCTCCCTTCCCGACACCGTCATCACCAACCTCTTCGGTGGTAGCCAGGGAGGGATGTTATTTTGGCGCCTTCTCCTCGCCTCCAACAGTCTTTCGACTGAGCTTTGGTGGCTGACTCCACCAGCGCTCAAGCCGGGGCTTCTTGCCAGCTCTGGAGGTGGCGACCAGAAGGCGCCGCCCTGTCTCCCGCACTCCTCCTTCGCAGCCTCGCCACTCCCGGTCTTGTCAAGTCGTGCTCGATGGGCCCTGACGGGATCGGGGTGGGCTCCTGCTTGGGTGCCCCTTTTCTCATCTTTTCCTCCTTCTGCAGCAGTGCCTGAAGGAGGGGAAATGAAAAGAGGGGATCATGGGGCACTTATGTTTTTTCAATCTTAAACCTGTCGGCAATTGCCAAATTTTAATTCAAATAATGTAACCTCTCAAGTCCATCTTTGTATTCTGTAATGCTTGTACTTGTAACTGCATATGAATGAAAAAGATGAATCTTGTCAGGAACTCATGCATGTGTATGTCCATGCAGAGGCAAAGTGCCTCTTTAATAAAATAAACGAGTTTTCCCCGTTAGGATATCCTGCTGGCACCCTCTTTGTCTGTCGGAGAAAGAGGGGCCAGCCCCCCGCTAACTCCTTTTCCCCAAAGGTCACTGCGACCACCTTGACTGAAGCAGCGTTCGAGTCAAGGATGGGAGCACCTAAGTTTCAAAGAGGGATGCGAGGTTTTCTTATGCAAAGTTGTAGCTTTACAGAGTACCAATGGACAAGAGGTGAACTTATCTATTTGGCTTACCGGGGATCGCCGTGCCGTGCAATCTTCTCATCCTTTGTCGAAGCCAGGTTCACGGCAAGAACCTGCAACTCCATGTAGATGAGAATGAATGCAGGATGCAATCCTATCTATGTGCATATGCAAATGCTCATGAAGTGCTTATGCAATGATTTGGGTGTGCTTATGCATGCATGCAATCTTAGTTGCGGCCCACTACAGCGCTTATTTATTTTCTCTTACACGGGGTCATCGCCCGTCTTGTACAAGGGGTTACATGCAACTTTGGCAATGCCATCTAGAATGGGTGGCTGCTGGGCAGGGCTCGGCAGCCTCTGTGCCTTACAGGTAGAACTTACGGAGATGCTCAATGTTCCATGCGTTTTGCAACGGTGTGCCATCTCCGGTCTCCAGATGGACTGCACCGGGTCTGGAGACTCGTACTACCCGGTAAGGGCCTTCCCACTTCGGTGACAACTTGTGTGTACCCTTGGCAGACTGAACGCGCCTAAGGACAAGGTCACCTTCCTCAAGACACCGGGCACAAATCCTACGGCTGTGATAGTGATGCAGGGCTTGCTGATAGCATGCAGCACGCGTAGCGGACCGAAGACGACCCTCCTCAGGTAGCATAGCGTCGTCACACCGGTGCTGATCTTGCGCTACTTCATCGTAGGCAAGCACCCAAGGAGACCCGTAAATGAGTTCTACGGGGATAACTGCTTCTGCCCCGTAGACCAGGGAGAAGGGAGTCTGCCCGGTAGCTCGATTAGGTGTTGTTTTGAGGGACCAGGTGAAGGAAATATGCCCTAGAGGCAATAATAAAGTTGTTATTTATATTTCCTTATATCATGATGTTTATTATTTATGCTAGAATCGTATTAACCGGAAACTTAGTACATGTGTGGATACATAGACAAATAGAGTGTCCCTAGTATGCCTCTACTTGACTAGCTTGTTAGTCAAAGATGGTTCAGTTTCCGAGCCATAGACATGTGTTGTCATTTGATGAATGGGATCACATCATTAGAGAATGATGTGATGGACAAGACCCATTTGTTAGCTTAGCATAATAATCGTTTAGTTTTTCTGCTATTGCTTTCTTCATGACTTATACATGTTCCTTAGACTATGAGATTATGCAACTCCCGAATACCGGAGGAACACCTTGTGTGCTATCAAGCATCACAACATAACTGGGTGATTCTAAAGATGCTCTACAGGTGTCTCCAATGGTGTTTGTTGAGTTCGCATAGATCAAGATTAGGATTTGTCACTCCGTGTATCGGAGAGGTATCTCTGGGGCCTCCCGGTAATGCACATCACTATGAGCCTTGCAAGCAATGTGTCTAATGAGTTAGCCACGAGATGATGCATTATGGAACGAGTAAAGAGACTTGCCGGTGACGAGATTGAACTAGGTATGATGATACCGACGGTCGAATCTCAGGCAAGTAACATACCGATGACAAAGGGAACAACATATGTTGTTATGCGGTTTGACCAATAAAGATCTTCGTAGAATATGTAGGAGCCAATATGAGCATCCAGGTTCTGCTATTGGTTATTGACCGGAGATATGTCTCGGTCATGTCTACATAGTTCTCGAACCCGTAGGGTCCGCACGGTTAACGTTCGATGAAGATTTGTATTATGAGTTTCGTTTTCTGATGAACCAAAGTTTGTTCGAAGTCCCGGATGAGATCACAGACATGATGAGGAGTCTAAAAATGGTCGATACATAAAGATTCATATATTGAAAGGCTACATTCATACACCGGAATGATTTGTGTCGTTTCGGATAAGTTTTAGAGTACCTGGGGTTACCGGAACCCCTCCCCCCCCCCCGGAATGGGTCACAATGGGCCTTAGTAGAGAAGAGAGAGGGCCGGCCAGAGGTGGCGCGCGCCCCCGCCCTTGCCCAGTCCGAATTGGACAAGGGGAGGGGGCGGCGCCCCCCCTCCTTCCTTCTCCTCTCCTCCTACTTGGACTAGGAAAGGGGGGACCAAATCCTACTTGAATCGGGAGTCCAAGTAGGACTCCCCCCATGGCGCGCCCCCTCCTAGGGCTGGCCACCTCTCCGCCCCCCTTTATATACGTGGGAGGGGGGCACCCCAAAGGCACACAAAAGTTTCTGTTAGCCGTGTGCGGTGCCCCCCTCCATAGTTACACACCTAGGTCATATCGTCGTAGTGCTTACACGAAGCCCTGCGTCGGTAAACTTCATCATCATCGTCGCCACGCCGTCGTCCTGATGGAACTCTCCCTTGGCCTCAACTGGATCAAGAGTTCGAGAGACGTCACCGAGCTGAACGTGAGTTGATCGCGGAGGTGTTGTACGTTCAGTACTTGGATCGGTTGGATCATGAAGACGTTCGACTACATCAACCGCGTTACTAAATGCTTCCGCTTTCGGTCTACGAGGGTACATGGACACGCTCTCCCCTCTCATTGCAATGCATCTCCTACATAGATCTTGCGTGATCGTAGGTAAATTTTTTGAAATACTGTGTTCCCCAACAGTGGCATCCGAGCCAGGTCTATGCATAGATGTTATATGCATGAGTAGAACACAAAGAGTTGTGGGCGATAATAGTCATACTGCTTACTAGCAATGTCTTACTTTGATTCGGCGGTATTGTTGGATGAAGCGTCCAGACCGACATTACATGACCACGTTCATGAGACTGGTTCTACCGACGTGCTTCGCACACAGGTGGCTAGTGGGTGTCTGTTTCTCCAGCTTTAGTTGAATCGAGTTTGACTACACCCAGTCCTTGTTGAAGGTTAAAACAGCACACTTGATGAAAAATCATTGTTGTTTTTGATGCGTAGGTAAGAACGGTTCTTGCTAGAATCTCGTAGCAGCCACGTAAAATTTGCAACAACAAAGTAGAGAATGTCTAACTTGTTTTTGCAGGGCATGTTGTGATGTGATATGGTCAAGACGTGATGATATAAATTGTTGTATGAGATGATCGTGTTTTGTAACAGTTATCGGCAACTAGAAGGAGCCATATGGTTGTCTCTTTATTGTATGAAATTCAATCGCCATGTAATTGCTTTACTTCATCACTAAGCAGTAGAGATAGTCGCAGAAGCAATAGTTGGCGAGACAACAACGATGCTACGATGGAGATCAAGGTGTCAAGCCGGTGATGATGGTGATCATGACAGTGCTTTGGAGATGGAGATCAAAGGAACAAGATGATGATGGCCGTATCATATCACTTATTTTGATTGCATGTGATGCTTATCCTTTATGCATCTTATTTTGCTTAGTACGGTGGTAGCATTATAGGATGATCTCTCACTAAATTTCAAGGTACAAGTTTTCTCCCTGAGTATGCACCATTGCTACAGTTCGTCGTGCCGATACACCACGTGATGATCGGAAGTGATAAGCTCTACGTTCACATACAACGGGTGCAAGCCAGTTTTGCACACGTAGAATACTCGGGTTAAACTTGACGAGCCTATCATATGCAGATATGGCCTCGGAACACTGAGACCGAAAGGTCGAGCATGAATCATATAGTAGATATGATCAACATAGTGATGTTCACCATTGATAACTACTACATATCACGTGCTGATCGAACATGGTTTAGTTGATATGGATCACGAGATCACTTAGATGATTAGAGGGATGTCTATCTAAGTGGGAGTTCTTAAGTAATATGATTAATTGAACTTTAATTTACCATGAACTTAGTACCTAATAGTGTTTTGCACGTCTATGTTCTTGTAGATAAATGTCTCGTGCTACTGTTCCTTTGAATTTTAATGCGTTCCTAGAGAAAGCTAAGTTGAAAGATGATGGTAGCAACTACACGGACTGGGTCCGTAACTTGAGGATTATCCTCATTGCTGCACAGAAGAATTACATCCTGGAAGCACCACTAGGTGCAAAGCCCGCTGCAGGAGCAACACCAGATGTTATGAACATCTGGCAGAGCAAAGCTCATGACTACTCGATAGTTCAGTGTGCCATTCTTTACGGCTTAGAATCGGGACTTCAACGATGTTTTGAACGTCATGGAGCATATGAGATGTTCCAGGAGTTGAAGTTAATATTTCAAGCAAATGTCTGAATAGAGAGATATGAAGTCTCCAATAAGTTCTATAGCTACAAGATGGAGGAGAATGGTTCTGTCAGTGAACATATACTCAGAATATCTGGGTACCACAACCACTTGACTCAACTGGGAGTTAATCTTCCTGATGATAGTGTCATTGACAGAGTTCTTCAATCACTGCCACCAAGCTATGAAATCTTTGTGATGAACTATAATATGCAAGGGACGAATAGACAATTCTCGAGCTCTCCGCAATGCTAAAAGCTGCGGAGGTATAAATCAAGAAGGAGCATCAAGTGTTGATGGTCAACAAGACCACTAGTTTCAAGAAGAAGGGCAAAGGGAAGAAGGGGAACTTCAAGAAGAACGGCAAGCAAGTTGTTGCTCAAGTGAAGAAGCCCAAGTCTGGACCTAAGCCTGAGACTGAGTGCTTCTACTACAAAGGGACTGGTCACTGGAAGCGAAACTGCCCCAAGTATTTGGCGGATAAGAAGGATGGCAAAGTGAAAGGTATATTTGATATACATGTTTTTGATGTGTAACTTACTAATGCTTGTAGTAGCGCCTGGGTATTTGATACTGGTTCTGTTGCTCATATTTGCAAATCGAAACAGGGGCTACGGATTAAATGAAGATTGGATAAGGACGAGGTGACGATGCGCGTGGGAAATGGTTCCAAAGTCGATGTGATCGCCGTCAGCACTCTACCTCTACATCTACCTTCGGGATTAGTATTAGACCTGAATAATTGTTATTTGTTGCCAACATTAAGCATGAACATTATATATGGATCTTGTTTGATGCGAGGCAGTTATTCAATTAAATCAGAGAATAATGGTTGTTCTATTTATATGAGTAATATCTTTTATGGTCATGCACCCTTGATGAGTGGTCTATTTTTATTGAATCTCGATACAAGTGATACCCACATTCATAGTATTGCAGCCAAAAGATACAAGTTTAATAATGATAGTGCAACTTATTTGTGGCACTGTCGTTTAGGTCATATTGGTGTAAAGCGCATGAAGAAACTCCATGCTGATGGGCTTTTGGAATCACTTGATTATGAATCACTTGATGCTTCCGAACCATGCCTCATGACTAAAACTCCGTTCTCTGGAAAAATGGAGTGAGCAACAGACTTATTGGAAATAATACATACTGATGTATGCGGTCCGATGAGTGTTGATGCTCGCGACGGGTATCATTATTTTCTGACCTTCACAGATGATTTGAGCAGATATAGGTATATCTACTTGATGAAACATAAGTCTGAAACATTTGAAAAGTTCAAAGAATTTTAGAGTGAAGTGGAAAATCATCGTAACAAGAAAATTAAGTTTCTACGATCAGATCGTGGAGGTGAATATTTGAGTTATGAGTTTGGTCTTCATTTGAAACAATGCGGAATAGTTTCACAACTCATGCCACCGGGAACACCACAGCGTAATGGTGTGTTCGAATGTCGTAACCGCACTTTATTAGATATGGTGCGACCTCTGATGTCTCTTACTGATTTACCGCTATCGATTTGGGGTTATGCTTTAGAGACGGCTACATTCACATTAAATAGGGCACCATCGAAATCCGTTGAGATGACACCATATGAACTGTGGTTTGGCAAGAAACCCAAGTTGTCGTTTCTTAAAGTTTGGGGCTGCGATGCTTATGTGAAAAAACTTCAACCTGATAAGCTCGAACCCAAATCGGAGAAATGTGTCTTCATAGGATACCCAATGGATACTGTTGGGTACACCTTCTATCACAAATCCGAAGGCAAGATATTCGTTGCTAAGAATGGATCATTTCTAGAAAAGGAGTTTCTCTCGAAAGAAGTGAGTGGGAGGAAAGTAGAACTTGATGAGGTAACCGTACCTTCTTCCTTATCAGAAAGTAGTTCATCACAGAAATCAGTTCCAGTGATTCCTACACCAATTAGTGAGGAAGCTAATGATGATGATCATGAAACTTCTGATCAAATTACTACCGAACCTCGTAGGTCAACCAGAGCAAGATCCGCACCAGAGTGGTATGGTAATTATGTTCTGGAGGTCATGTTACTTGACCATGACGAACCTACGAACTATGAGGAAGCGATGATGAGCCCAGATTCCGCAAAATGGCTTGAGGCCATGAAATCTGAGATGGGATCCATGTATGAGAACAAAGTATGGACTTTGGTTGACTTGCCCGATGATCGCCAAGCAATAGAGAATAAAATGGATCTTCAAGAAGAAGACTGACGCTGACGGTAATGTTATTGTCTACAAAGCTCGACTTGTTGCTTAAGGTTTTCGACAAGTTCAAGGAGTTGACTACGATGAGACCTTCTCACCCGTAGCGATGCTTAAGTCTGTCCGAATCATGTTAGCAATTGCCGCATTTTATGATTATGAAATTTGGCAAATGGATGTCAAAACTACATTCCTTAATGGATATATTAAAGAAGAGTTGTTGATGAGGACATCAATACCATTGTTACACCCACAGCCCCTGCTGCTATACATACTGGACCAATTACTAGAGCTCGCGCACGCCAATTGAATTATCAGGTACTTTCGTTTCTTGGTAACGATTCTAATGCTCATGAGAATATGATGATGCCTCAATTGGATACATTTGTTTTGCTTTCAAATGAAGGGCCAAGCTTGGACAAGAAAGATGAACCTTGGAGCAAGTTCAAGCATGGAGATGATGGCATGTGCAAGGGGAACAAGAACGGAGTTACAAGTGATGATTCCAGGACTTTGAAGCCACCATAATGAGTGCATGAAGCCTTGGACGAAATATACAAGATGCGACTTCATAAATTTCGTCCAGAGGCTATTCTAGGTGCTGCGTCACCTTATTATTGGGCCAGGCCCATGTATTTTTGAAGTACTTAAGTATAGGCTATTTTTAGAGTCCGTATATGTGGGGAAACAAGAGTTAGGGTTGGTTTCGGACCCCTCCACCAAGGGCCACGAAATTCCCCCTCTCTCCTCCATATATACAACCCTTAGGGCATCGTTTAGACTTTGGGTTTTGTTTAGACTAAAAGTTCTCCATAGCTGCAACTTAGCGTCCTTCTTTTGTGTCCAACGACCAGACCAAGACGTCACAGAACCCCACCTTCATTAATAAAGCTTTCCTCTTTTATTCGCAATATCCAGATTGCAATCTCAGTTTCTTGCTTGTTCTTCGTTTGCTTGCAGGAAATAGACCCTCGTGGTCAGGTTGATCGTGCTCCGGCGTGGTCAATAACCCTCGGAAGTTGGTTTAGCGATTGCTAAGGCGCGACGTCTTCGCACGTTCGTAGTCGGATCGTCAAAGTCGACTCCCACAGAAAACGATATCTATCTCATCGAAACATCGGGACACCTTTGCCTCTATCAAGTGGTATCAGATTTCCAGGTTGCTCGGTGAGATTTTACAGTTTTTCGTAGTTTAGATCGAGTCTGTTCTTCATACCTATAATCCACGAAAAAGCCAAAAAAATTAGGGTTAGTTCATCCTATCCGAACCAATCTGAGCCTTTGCATAATCTTTTCTGTATTTGATGTGTTGAATTTGCGGTTGCATTGTCGTGTCTGGTTGCTGGTCTTAGTGTCTAGTCCTTTAGAGTTTCGAGTTCTGTTCACAAATAGTCACGCCGCCGTCACATCATCATCATCATCACCGCTGCCATATACCACCATCGTCATCACCGCTGCCATATACCACCATCGTCATCACCGCTGCCATATACCACATATCCACCGCCATCACGATAATCCGAGTCCACCTCCATCACCGATTCGCCACCGGTCCGAGTTCCACCGTCCTACATATATCCGCCACCAGTCTGAGTTTCCACCAGATTCATCTCCGCCACCAGTCCGAGTCTAGTATTTGTTGCTTTGTTTTCGAGTTCTAGATCACGCGGTACTCCGAGTCGTGACAGAGTAGGACTCCCCAACTTTCGAGCCATCCGCAGAAGAAAAATAGTTCCAAACTAAAAAAAACTAAGTCTGGAAAATTCTGGCTAGGCAGTTTTTAGACCATTTGTAGACATTTTCGAAAAAAATTGTTGAGGAGCAAAAAAAAGGAAAAAAAGTGCAAAAAAAGTGAAAAAAAGAAAAAAAAATCAGAGCGTGCTACTCCCTTGTTTATGTGTAGCGCCGTGATTTTGTTAGTGTTCTTGGCTCGCGTCTCTAGCACGGTCTAGCCTAGGACCAGCACAGTACCGTCGTTGAGCGTTTATTCAACTTTGCATCTCTGAATTGATTATTGCTGACCCTTTTTGCTACCATATTATAAGCCTTCCTAGCTCCACATACATCTACGTTGTGCGTTTGACTCTCCATGGTAATCGCTCTATCCAAGTTTGAGAGTTTTGACTATGACGGTTGCCGACCACCGCCTGCTGCTAGGTAAGAACTAGTAAGAATTTGAGATTTGCTTGACGGATTTGTGACACTCCACCACCGCCATTTTCTAGTAGTCTGTAGGATCATATTCTTGTGTGTTTCTATTGCTGCTAACCATGGCAGGATCACAACCCGGCGTGATTGACTGGGAGAACATGATAAACAAAGAGTTACATGATAAGTTTCAGCAAATGATGAGTGGACAGGTGGAAGATGTGCTAAACAGATTTGAAGAGGCCATGGAGAAGATAGATGGCATTGAGAAGGCGTTCGAAACAAAGCTCGATAACAAGTTTAATGAATTTCTCGCGTGTCTTCCACCGCCCGCTGCGCCTGTCGCACCTCTACAACAACAACAACATCGTCTTCCAAATCAAGTGGGACGAGCACAACGCGTTCCCATTGAGCCTGGTCAAACTTCTGGTGTTGTTGTACCTACTATTGGTGCTTCTGTCGCTCCTGCTGCTACTGCAGAGGTGGAGGACCATTACGAGGATGAGGTTGATCAAAATTAGAACTACGTGCAACCACCAGCACCACCACCACCAGATCGTCCTCATGCATATCATCGCAACGGTAGGGCTGCACCACCACCTGAGGTACATGACCATCTTCCTAAACAAAAATTGAATATTCCACCATTTGAGGGTAGATATGTTCCTGATATATATCTTACTTGGGAGTTAGAAATTGAACAACGCTTTACATGTTTACAATATCCTGAGGAGAGACGTGTTCCTGCTGATGTTTGTGCTTTCACTAGCTTTGCATGTGTTTGGTGGTCTGAACATTGTAGATTATATCCTATTCCAGCTACTTGGGCTGCTTTGAAAACTGCTATGCGTACTCGTTGCGTTCCACCATATTATCAACGTGAATTACTTAAAAAATTGCAGTGCTTAAGACAAGGAAAAAATTATGTAGAAGAATATTATCAGGAATTACAAACTGGCATGATTAGATGTGGTATTGTTGAGGAGAATGAAGCTATGCTTGCACATTTTATGGGTGGATTAAATAGAGAGATTTAGACCATTCTAGAGTATAAGGAGTATACTAATATCACTCGTTTATTCCATCTTGCTTGTAAAGCTGAACGTGAAGTGCAGGATCGACAGGCATTGGCGCGAACTAACTTTTTTGCAGGTCGATCTTCATCATGGACACCACGTGCATCCTCTACTTCCACTCCACCAGCACCTCCATCAGGTGCCACCTCCAGCCGTGATTCAAGAGAGCAGGCACAACCACCACTATCTGCCAAGAGCACACCTGTCGGGCCTGTGCAGAGCTGTTCTTCTTCCGTGGCATCAACAGGGCACACAAGTGATATTATTTGTCGTCGTTGTAAGGGAAGAGGACATTTTGCGAGAGAATGCCAATCTCAGCGTGAGATGATTGCTACTGAGGATGGTGGGTATGAGTCCGCTAGTGACTATGATGAGGAGACTTTGGCTCTTATTACACATGAAGAACACGGTGGAGATGATTCTGATCATGAGATGCAATACATGGCTCCTGAAGATGCTGACAGGTATGAATGTTTAGTTGCTCAACGTGTTTTGAGTGTGCAAGTCACACAAGCTGAGAAAAATCAGAGGCATAATTTGTTCCATACAAAGGGAGTTGTGAAGGAACGTTCTATTCGCGTCATCATAGATGGAGGGAGCTGCAACAACTTGGCTAGCATGGAGATGGTGGAGAAGCTATCTCTCACCACAAGACCACATCCACATCCTTACTACATCCAATGGTTCAATAATAGCGGCAAGGTTAAGGTAACACGTACTGTTCCTATGCATTTTAGTATCTCTATGTATGTTGATTATGTTTATTGTGATGTGGTACCTATGCAAGCATGTTCCTTATTACTTGGTAGACCATGGCAATTTGATAAAAATTCTGTACACCATGGTAGAAACAATCAGTATACTCTTGTTCATAAGGATAAAAATATTACTTTGCTTCCTATGACTCCTGATTCCATTTTGAAAGATGATATTAATAGAGCTAATAAAGCAAAATAGGAGAAACATAAGAGTGAAAATCAGATTGTGGCAAAAGAATTTGAGCAACAAATGAAGCCTAATAATAAACCATCTAGTGTTGCTTCTGAAATTAAATTGAAAAGTGCATGTTTACTTGCCACCAAATCTGATATTGATGATCTAGATTTTAGCAAATCTGTTTGCTATGCTTTTGTGTGCAAAGAGGCATTATTTTCATTCGAGGACGTGCCTTCCTGTTTGCCTCCTGCTGTCACTAACATTTTGCAGGAGTTCGCTGACATCTTTCCACAAGACGTGCCACCGGGATTACCACCTATTCGAGGGATTGAGCATCAAATTGACTTAATTCCCGGTGCATCATTACCTAACCGTGCGCCATACCGTACCAATCCAGAGGAGACGAAGGAGATTATGCGTCAAGTACAGGAGCTGCTCGAAAAAGGTTATATACGTGAATCCCTTAGTCCTTGTGCTGTTCCTATCATTTTAGTGCCGAAAAAGGATGGTACGTCGCGTATGTGTGTTGATTGTCGAGGCATTAATAATATTACTATTTGTTTTCGTCATCCTATTCCTAGGCTAGACGACATGCTTGATGAATTGAGTGGCTCTACAATATTCTCCAAAGTTGATTTGCATAGTGGATACCATCAAATTCGTATGAAATTGGGAGATGAATGGAAAACAGCATTTAAAACTAAGTTTGGATTATATGAGTGGTTAGTCATGCCTTTTGGGTTAACTAATGCACCTAGTACTTTCATGACGTTAATGAACGAAGTTTTACGTGCTTTCATTGGACGATTTGTGGTAGTCTATTTTGATGATATACTGATTTATAGTAAATCTTTGGAGGAACATTTGGAACATTTACGTGTTGTTTTTATTGCTCTACGTGATGCACGTTTGTTTCGTAACCTTGGAAAGTGCACCTTTTGCACCGACCGAGTATCTTTTCTTGGCTATGTTGTTACTCCACAGGGAATTGAAGTTGATAAAGCCAAGATTGAAGCTATTGAGAGTTGGCCGCAGCCCAAAACGGTCACACAAGTGAGGAGTTTCCTTGGTCTCGCTGGTTTCTATAGGCGTTTTGTGAGAGATTTCAGCACCATTGCTACACCTCTCAACGAGCTTACAAAGAAGGATGTGCCTTTTGTTTGGGGTACCGCACAGGAAGAAGCCTTCACGGTATTGAAACATAAGTTGACACATGCTACTCCAACTTCCTGATTTTAATAAGACTTTTGAGCTTGAATGTGATGCTAGTGGAATTGGATTAGGAGGTGTGTTATTACAAGATGGAAAACCTGTTGCATACTTTTCTGAAAAATTGAGTGGGCCTAGTCTGAACTATTCTACTTATGTTAAAGAATTATATGCTCTTGTTCGGACCTTAGAAACATGTCAACATTATTTATGGCCCAAGGAATTTGTTATACATTCCGATCATGAATCTTTGAAACACATTAAAAGTCAAGAAAAACTGAATCATAGACATGCTAAATAGGTTGAATTCATTGAGACTTTCCCTTATGTCATTAAACACAAAAAGGGTAAAGAAAATGTTATTGCTGATGCTTTGTCTCGTCGTTATACTATGCTTTCACAACTTGAATTTAAAATATTTGGTTTGGAGACCATCAAAGATCAATATATGCATGATGCTGAATTTAAAGATGTATTGCAGAATTGTAAGGAGGGGAGAACTTGGAACAAGTTCGTTCTTCATGATGGATTTGTGTTTCGTGCTAACAAGCTATGCATTCCAGCTAGCTCCGTTCGTCTTTTGTTGTTGCAGGAGGCGCATGGAGGAGGATTAATGGGACACTTTGGCGTCAAGAAGACGGAGGATATACTTGCTACACATTTCTTTTGGCCAAAGATGAGACGGGATGTTGAGCGTTTTGTTGCTCGCTGCACTACATGTCAAAAATCTAAGTCACGACTCAATCCTCATGGTTTATATATGCCTTTGCCTGTACCTAGTGTTCCTTGGGAGGATATATCTATGGACTTTGTTTTAGGTTTACCTCGAACAAAGAAGGGGAGGGATAGCATATTTGTTGTCGTGGATAGGTTCTCGAAAATGGCACACTTTATACCATGTCATAAAAGCGATGATGTTGTTAATGTTGCTGATTTGTTCTTTCGTGAAATTATTCGCTTGCATGGTGTGCCAAATACTATTGTTTCAGATCGTGATACTAAATTCCTTAGCCACTTTTGGAGATGTTTATGGGCTAAGTTGGGGACTAAACTACTTTTTAGTACTACTTGTCACCCCCAAACTGATGGACAAACTGAAGTAGTCAATAGAACATTGTCTACTATGCTTAGGGCTGTTTTGAAGAATAATAAGAAAATGTGGGAAGAATGCTTGCCTCATATTGAATTTGCTTATAATCGTTCCTTGCATTCTACTACTAAGATGTGCCCTTTTGAAATTGTGTATGGTTTCCTACCTCGTGCACCTATTGATTTGTTGCCTCTTCCATCTTCGGAGAAGGTTAATTTTGATGCTAAAGAACGTGCTGAATAGATTTTAAAAATGCATGAGTTAACTAAGGAAAACATTGAGCGTATGAATGCTAAATATAAACTTGCTGGAGATAAGGGTAGAAAACATGTTGTGTTTGCACCTGGAGATCTTGTTTGGTTACATTTGCGCAAGGATAGATTTCCTAATTTGCGCAAATCAAAGCTAATGCCACGTGCTGATGGTCCTTTTAAGGTGTTAGAGAAAAATAAATGATAATGCATATAAACTTGAGCTACCTGCAGATTTTGGGGTTAGTCCCACTTTTAACATTGCAGATTTGAAGCCTTATTTGGGTGAGGAATATGAGCTTTCATCGAGGACGACTTCATTTCAAGAAGGGGAGGATGATGAGGACATCAATACCATTGTTACACCCACAGCCCCTGCTGCTATACTTACTGGACCAATTACTAGAGCTCGCGCACACCAATTGAATTATCAGGTACTTTCGTTTCTTGGTAACGATTCTAATGCTCATGAGAATATGATGCTGCCTAAATTGGATACATTTGTTTTGCATACAAATGAAGGGCCTAGCTTGGACAAGAAAGATGAACCTTGGAGCAAGTTCAAGCATGGAGATGATGGCATGCACAAGGGGAACAAGAACGGAGTTACAAGTGATGATTCCAGGACTTTGAAGCCACCATAATGAGTGCATGAAGCCTTGGACGAAATATACAAGATGCCACTTCAGAAATTTCGTCTAGAGGCTATTCTATGTGTCGCGTCACCTTATTATTGGGCCAGGCCCATGTATTTTTGAAGTACTTAAGTATAGGCTGTTTTTAGAGTCTGTATGTGTGGGGAAACAAGAGTTAGGGTTGGTTTCGGACCCCTCCACCAAGGGCCACGAAATTCCCCCTCTCTCCTCCATATATACAGCCCTTAGGGCATCGTTTAGACTTTGGGTTTTGTTTAGACTAAAAGTTCGCCATAGCTTCAACATCGCGTCCTTCGTTTGTGTCCAACGACCAGACCAAGACGTCACAGAACCCCACCTTCATTAGTAAATCTTTCCTCTTTTATTCACAATATCCAGATTGCAATCTTAGTTTCTTGCTTGTTCTTCGTTTGCTCGCAAGAAATAGACCCTCATGGTCAGGTTGATCATGCTCCAGCGTGGTCAATAACCCTCGGAAGTTGGTTTAGCGATTGCTAAGGCGCGATGTCTTCGCACGTTCGTAGTCGGATCGTCAAAGTCGACTCCCACGGAAAACGATATCTATCTCATCGAAACATTGGGACACCAGAAGGTTTTGTCGATCCAAAAGGTGCTAACAAAGTGTGCAAGCTCCAGCGATCCATTTATGGACTGGTGCAAGCCTCTCGGGGTTGGAATATACGCTTTGATAGTGTGATCAAAGCATATGGTTTTATATAGACTTTTGGAGAAGCCTGTATTTACAAGAAAGTGAGTGGGAGCTCTGTAGCATTTCAGATATTATATGTGGATGACATATTGTTGATCGGAAATGATACTAAATTTCTGAATGGCATAAAAGGATACTTGAATAATATTTTTTCAATGAAAGACCTCGGTGAAGCTGCTTATATATTAGGCATCAAGATCTATAGAGATAAATCAACATGCTTAATTTGACTTTCACAAAGCACATACCTTGATAAAGTTTTGAAGAAGTTCAAAATGGATCAATCAAAGAAAGGTTTCTTGCATGTGTTACAAGGTGTGAAGTTGAGTCACTCTCAATGCCCTACCACTGTAGAAGATAGAGAGAAAATGAAAGTCATTCCATATGCCTCAGCCATAGGTTCTATCATGTATGCAATGTTGTGTACTGGACCTAATGTGTGCCTTGCTATTAGTTTATCAGGGAGGTACCAAAGTAATACAGGAGTGGATCACTAGACAGCGGTCAAGATTATCCTAAAATACCTGAAAAGGACTAAGGATATGTTTCTCGTTTATGGAGGTGACAAAGAGCTTGTCATAAATGGTTATGTTGATGCAAGCTTTGACACTGATCCGGATGACTCTAACTCACAAACCGGATACGTATTTATATTGAATGGTGGAGCTGTCACTTGGTGCAGTTCCAAGCAGAGCGTCATGGCGGGATCTACGTGTGAAGCGGAACACATAGCTGCTTCGGAAGAAGCAAATGAAGGAGTTCATATCCGATCTAGGTGTAATACCTAGTGCATTGGGTCCAATGAAAATCTTTTGTGACAATACTGGTGCAATTTACTTGGCAAAGGAATCCAGATTTCACAAGAGAACCAAGCACATCAAGAGACGCTTCAATTCCATCTGCGATCAAGTCAAGGAGGGAGACAAGCGATTTGCAAGATACATACGGATCTAAATGTTGCACACCCGTTGAATAAGCCTCTCTCACGAGCAAAACATGATCAACACCAAGACTCCATGGGTGTTAGAAACATTACTATGTAATCTAGATTATTGACTCTAGTGCAAGTGGGAGACTGAAGGAAATATGCCTTAGAGGCAATAATAAAGTTGTTATTTATATTTCCTTATATCATCATAAATGTTTATTATTCATGCTAGAATTGTATTGACCGGAAACTTAGTACATGTGTGGATACATAGACAAATACAGTGTCCCTAGTATGCCTCTACTTGACTAGCTCGTTAATCAAAGATGGTTAAGTTTCCTAGCCATAGACATGTGTTGTCATTTGATGAACGGGATCACATCATTAGAGAATGATGTGATGGACAAGACCCATCCGTTAGCTTAGCATAATGATCGTTTAGTTTTTCTGCTATTGCTTTCTTCATGACTTATACATGTTCCTCAGACTATGAGATTATGCAACTCCCGAATACCGGAGGAACACCTTGTGTGCTATCAAACGTGACAGCGTAACTGGGTGATTATAAAGATGCTCTAAAGGTGTCTCCGATAGTGTTTGTTGAGTTGGCATAGATCAAGATTAGGATTTGTCAATCCGTGTATCAAAGAGGTATTTCTGGGCCCTCTCGGTAATGCACATCACTATGAGCCTTGCAAGCAATGTGTCTAATGAGTTATCCACGGGATGATGCATTATGGAACGAGTAAAGAGACTTATCGGTGACGAGATTGAACTAGGTATGATGATACCGACGATCGAATCTCGGGCAAGTAACATACCGATGACAAAGGGAACAACGTATGTTGTTATGCGGTTTGACCGATAAAGATCTTTGTAGAATATTTAGGAGCCAGGTTCCGCTATTGGTTATTGACCGGAGATATGTCTCGGTCATGTCTACATAGTTCTCGAACCCATAGGGCCCGCACGCTTAACGTTCGATGACGATTTGTATTATGAGTTTCGCGTTTTGATGAACTGAAGTTTGTTCGGAGTCCCGGATGAGATCACGGACATGAAGAGGAGTATCTAAATGGTCGAGACATAAAGATTCATATATTGGAAGGCTACATTCGGACACCGGAATGGTTCGGGTTGTTTCAGATAAGTTTCAGAGTACCGGGGGGTTACCGGACCCCCCCCAGGGAAGTTAATGGTCCACAATGGGCCTTAGTAGAGAAGAGAGAGGGCCGGCCAGAGGTGGCGCCCCCCACCCCCTTGCCCAGTCCGAATTGGACAAGGGGAGGGGGGGCGCCCCCCTCCTTCCTTCTCTTCTCTCCTCCTTCCCTTCTTCTCCTACTTGGACTAGGAAAGGGGGCTGAATCCTACTTGGACCGGGAGTCCAAGTAGGACTCCCCCCATGGCGCGCCCCCTCCTAGGGCCAGCCACCTCTCCTCCCCTCTTTATATACGTGGGAGGGGCACCCCAAAGGCACACCAAAGTTTCTCTTAGCCGTGTGCGGTGCCCCCTCCACAGTTACACACCTCGGTCATATCGTCGTAGTGCTTAGACGAAGCTCTACACCGGTAAACTTCATCATCACCATGGTCACGCCATCGTGCTGACGGAACTCTCCCTTGGCCTCAACTGGATCAAGAGTTCAAGGGATGTCCCGAGCTGAACATGAGCTGATTGCGGAGGTGTCGTACGTTTGGTACTTGGATCGGTTGGATCGTGATCAACCGTGTTACTAAACGCTTCCTCTTTCGGTCTACGAGGGTACGTGGACACACTCTCCCCTCTCGTTGCTATGCATCTCCTAGATAGATCTTGCGTGATCGTAGGTAAATTTTTTGAAATACTACATTCCCCAACACCAGAGAACTACCGGTAGCTCCTCGATCCACCGCATGCCGTGCTTTTGCAGCGTATCGAAAGTCCTTGTCTTGAGTCCACGAAGCACTTGAGCATTTGCCCTCTCAGCTTGTCCATTGCTCCGGGGGTGTACCACAGAGGCAAATGAGATATTGCATCCGAGGGTTTGAACATATTGCCTGAAGGCATGACTCGTGAATTGGGTGCCGTTGTCAGTGATGATCCTTGATGGAACTCTGAAACGACACACCAATTCTTTCAAGAACTTGATAGCTGATTGAGCAGTCACCTTCCTCACAGTAGTCACTTCCGGCCACTTTGTAAACTTGTCGATGGCGATGAACTAGAATTCAAAGCCCCGGATTGCTTGGGGGAAGGGACCGAGGATATCGAGCCCCAGACTGAAAATGGCCATGATAGAGGGATTATCTGAAGAGCTTGGGCATGCACGTGTGTTTTCTTGGAATGGAACTGATAGGATTCACATGTCGTGATGAGCTCAACTGTGTCTTGGAGGGCTGTGGGCCAACAGAATCCTTGTCGGAATGCTTTCCCAACTAATACCCTTGATCCAATGTTTGAGCCGCACATTCCTCTGTGAATCTCAGCCAGCAGTTCCTTTCCGTCCTCCTGGCAGACATACTTTCACACCGTTGGGCCTCCCTCTATACAGAGTGTCATTGACAAACTAATACATACTGGCCCTCTGGGCTACTTTCTCAGCTTCATCTGGGTCACTAGGGAGTTATCCAGTTTGGAGGAAGTGGACGATGTGCCTTGCCCAAGTTGGAGCCTGAGGCTCGGCAACGAGGACTAGCGGAACCTCCTCGGCTACGGGAGCACCATCCTCGTTCGCGGGGTCCATAGGCCCGGCTGGAGGGGGTGGTCCGGCAGGCTGTGAGGAGTTGTTTCCGGGAGGGTCTCTGCCAGGAGCGGATGGCTCGATCAGGAGAGGCTTACCGTAGTCTAACTTTATTATTTTCCGGGCCATTGTGGTTGGTGATACGGAGGGTTGAGAGAGGTGGAGAACAAAAGTTCCTGGTTCCACAGGAAGCTTCTGTGCAGCACACTTTGACAGGTGATCAGCTATGCTATTTTCCGCATGGGGTATGTGCTCTGTTTGCAACCCGTCAAAGCGCTCCTCTAACCTCCTAACTTCCTCAACGTATGCTTCCATCAATGTGCTTTGCTAACCCTTGTTGACTTGTCTCACCACTAACTGTGAATGTCCTCGAATGATCAGCTTCTTGATTCCCAATTCTGCTGCAATCCTGAGCCCGGCAAGGAGCCCTTCATACTCATCTGTAGTGTTGGTGGCTTCTTCCCGGGCAAAGTGCATTTTGATGATGTACTTCAGGTGCTCCCCAGAGAGGGAAACAAGAAGCACGCCAGCTCCTGCACCTTGTAGGGAAAAAGCACCATCAAAATACATAATCCATTCTTGGGGTGATTACTTGCCGGGGAGAGTTGTTTCCATTGCTTCCTCATAAGGGGTTGGCGTCCATTCTGCAATAAACTCTGTCAGCGCCCTACTTTGAATGGTTGAAATGCTCTCAAACTTCAAATCAAAGCTGGATAACTCCAAAGCCCACTCCACTATTCTGCCAGTAGCCTAAGGGTTTCGGAGTATCCTTTGCAACGGAAAACGAGTAACAACCATGATCTCATGGGCTTGGAAGTAGTGGCGTAGTTTCTTGAGGCCATGATGAGGCCAAAGATCAACTTTTGCACACCGAAGCACCTCGATTTAGCCCCTTGCAACAAGGAGCTGACGAAGTACACTAGGCGCTGCACCACTTTCTTCCTTGCCGCATCCTTGGGGTTGCACTCGTTGCCGTGCTTACTACTGTTATGATCCTCCTCTGGCTCTATCGTAGTCTGGCCGCTCTCTACTTCATCCACTTATCGATGTGCTACCAAGGCTACACTGACCACTTGGTTGGTTGCTGCCAAGTAAAGCAGTAACGGCCCTTGAGGTTTGGGTGCAACCAAGGTAGGCACACATGATAGGTAAGCCTTCAACTCTTGCAAGGTTGTACCTGCTTCCAGAGTCCACTTCATAGGCCATGCCTTCTTCAAAATTTTGAAGAACGGTAGGGCACACTCGGTAGACTTGGAAATGAATCTGCTTAGCATGGCAACGCATCCCATCAAGCGCCTCACATCCTTAACTGTCCTTGGCGCTTGGATCTGCTCAATGGCCTTGATCTTGTCGGGGTTGGCTTCGATCCCCCAGTGGGACACGAAGAATCCAAGTGGCTTGCCGGAGGGAACACCAAACACACACTTCTCCGGGTTAAGCTTCAAGTTGATCTTGCACAAATTAGCAAATGTCTCCTCCAAATCTTGGATAAGGGTGACCTTATCCTTGGTCTTGACAACAATTTCATCCATATATGCTTCTATGTTTCTGTGTAGTTGTGGCTCAAAACGGATCTGGACTGCTCTTGCGAAAGTGGATCCGGCACTCTTCAATCCAAAAGGCATGCGGACAAAGCAGTATGTACCACATGGAGTGATGAATGATGTCTTCTCCTCATCTTCTTTGGACATGAAGATCTGGTGATATCCGGAATATGCATCCAAAAAGGAGAGCGGATCACACCCTAAAGTAGAATCCACAATCTGATCGATGTGCTGCAAGGGGAATGGGTCCTTCGGGCAAGCCTTATTGAGATCTATGAAATCAATGCAAAGCCTCCATTTCCCATTCGCCTTCCGAACTACTACAGGGTTTGCCAACCATGTAGGGTGCAGTACTCCTCTGACCAATACAGCTGCTTCTAACTTCCTAATTTCCTCGGCAATGAACTGCTGCCGCTCCAAGGCTTGCTTCCTAACTTTATGCTTGATGGGTCGAGCATGTGGGAAGACAGCAAGGTGGTGCTCGATTACCTCCCTAGGAACACCGATGATATCAGATGGTTGCCAGGCAAACACATCGATATTCTCCCAAAGGAAGGCAATGAGCGTGCTTTCCTATTTGTCGTCAAGGGTGGCGCTGATGGTGAAAGTACCATCAACACCAGCCAGCCCTGTTGGGACCTTCTTCACTTGGGGTGTTGCAACCTTGGATCTCTTGCTGTTGGAACACTCCGTCACATTGTCAACGGGTGCCGTGCACTCGGAGGGGGCATGCTTCCCGGACTCCTTGCCGGAGGTCCTACAATCCCTCTTCTTTCCTTTGCTTTCCTTGGCAGGGACCGTTGCTACCACAGCCTCTGCTGCCATGGCATCCCGATACATCCTGTCCACACAGATGATAGCATCCTTCTCATCTGATGGGATGGTGATGACTCCCAATGGCCCAGGCATCTTCAAAGTGTTGTAAGCATAGTGGGATGCTTCCATGAACTTGGCCAAGGCCAGTCGTCCCAAAATCCCATTATATGGCAGGGGGAGCTCAACCACATCAAACACAATCTTCTCAGTTGTAACGCCCCCGATTCAATCGTACACTAATCATACACGCATACGTGTACGATCAAGATCAGGGACTCACGGGAAGATATCACAACACAACTCTAAAAATAAAATAAGTCATACAAGCATCATATTACAATCCAGGGGCCTCGGGGGCTCGAATACATGAGCTCGATCATAGACGAGTCATCGGAAGCAACAATATCTGAGTACAGACATAAGTTAAACAAGTTGCCATAAGATGGCTAGCACAAACTGGGATACAGATCAAAAGAGGCGCAAGCCTCCTGCCTGGGATCCTCCTAAACTACTCCTGATCGTCGGCAGCGGCCTACACGTAGTAGTAGGCACCTCCAGTGTAGTAGGAGTCGTCGTCGACAGTGGCGTCTGGCTCCTGGGCTCCAACTTCTAGTCACAACAACCAGGTATAGAAAGGGGGAAAAGAGGGAAACATAGCAATCGTGAGTACTCATCCAAAGTACTCGCAAGCAAGGAGCTACACTACATATGCATTGGTATCAATGAAAGGGGTAGTATATGTAGACTGAACTGCAGAATGCCAGAATAAGAGGGGGATAGCTAGTCCTATCGAGGACTATGGTTCTGGCAGCCTCCATCTTGAAGTAGTAGAAGAGAGTAGATGGTAAGTTAACCAAGTATCATCGCATAGCACAATCCTACCCGGCGATCCTCCCCTCGTCGCCCTGTGAGAGAGTGATCACCGGGTTGTATCTGGCACTTGAAAGGGTGTGTTTTATTAAGTATCCGGTTCTAGTTGTCATAAGGTCAAGGTACAACTCTGGGTCATCCTTCTACCGAGGGACACGACTATTCAAATAGATAAACTTCCCTGTAGGGGTGCACCACATTTCCCAACACGCTCGATCCCCTTTGGCAGGACACACTTTCCTATGTCATGCCCGGCCTCGGAAGATCAACATGTTGCAGCCCTACCTAGGCACAATAAAGAGGTCAGCACGCCGGTCTAAATCCCATGCACGCAGGGGTCTGGGCCCATCGCCCATTGCACACCTGCACATTCCGTACGCGGCCGGAAGCAGACCTAGCCCCTTTAATACAAGCGCAGGCTTACGGTCCAATCTGGCGCGCGCCGCTCAGTCGCTAACATCACAAAGGCTTCAGCTGATACCACGACGTCGAGTGCCCATAACTAATCCCGCGTAGTTGGTTAGTGCGTATAGGCCAGTGGCCAGACTCAGATCAAATACCAAGATCTTGTTAAGCGTGTTATTTTGAAGTAATCGCGGACGCCGACTAGGGCCAGGCCCACCTCTCTCCTCGCTGGTCTCAACCTGCCCTATCGCTCCTCCACAAAGGTCCACTTAGGGGGTCGTCGGGACAAACGTCCTTTCGGTCCCAATCCGTGAATCACTCGCGGGTACTCTACGAGCCGACCCAACTTTAGTCACCACAGGTATCATATATTATGTATATAGATATATACCTGTGATCACCTCCCGAGTGATCATGTCCTGATAGTATAGCATGGCAGACGGACAAGATTGTAGGGCCACTAATGGAATACTAGCATCCGATACTAAGCATTTAGGATTGCAGCTAAAGATAACAATAGTAGTAGCAAGGACAGTCTATGCATCAGAATATGATTAATGGAAAGCAGTAACATGCTACACTACTCTAATGCAAGCAATAGAGAAAAGAATAAGCGATATCTGGTGATCAAGGGGGGCTTGCCTGGTTGCTCTGGCAAGGAGGGGTCGTCAACACCGTAGTCGACCGAGGCAGCAGCGACATCGTTCTCGTAGTCTACCGGAGAGAAGAGGGGGAAGAAACAATAAATATAATGCAAACATAAGCATGTCGATGCATGACACGACAATGAGTGGTGCTAGGTGTGCCCTAACGCGGTAGTAGGTGATACCGGTGAAGGGGGGACATCCGGGAAAGTATCCCCGGTGTTTCACGTTTTCGGACAAATGAACCGGAGGAGGAATGTTGCACGTTCACTATGCTAGGGATGCACGGTGGACGAACGGGCCGCGCATTCGGACTCGTCTCGTCGCTCTGAGCAACTTTCATGTACAAAGTATTTTCATCCGAGCTACAGATTAGTTTATATTCATTTTTAAAGTTTTATCTCATTTTTAGAATTAATAGAATTAATTTAATTTGAAAATAATTTTATGACGTCATCATGATGTCAGCATGACGTCGGTGGTCAACTCTGACCGTTGACTGGGTCAAACTGACAAGAGGGCCCCACTATCATTGACTGGTCACTAATCAACATTAGTTAGTTTTATTAGTATATTAATTAGGTAAAATTAGCTACCTAATCAGGATTAATAAAGTTAATTAATTTACTAATTAGTTAATAATTGTTTATTTTTTATTTTATTTTTTATATAAAAACGTTCTAGGGTGGGCCCCATGTGCCATAGGCACAGGGGCCATAGCGGGTTCGGGCGGCAGTTAATGGGGCAGGCGCTGGGCTAACCGAGGCTTCGCCCCGGTGGTGTAGGCGCGGGCGCTAGGTGTCAGAGTGCGCGGCCAGGGGAAGTAGCGGGTGGTGCCAGCAGAGGGCGGTGCACGCGCGGCAGGCGAGGCGCGAGCAGGTGCGGTCAGGGAGCACTGCCCGCCGAGCGGGGTGAGCAGCGGGCGTGCAGGGTGGGCGCAGGAGGTGCGGGGCCGTAGAGGAGGAAATGAGGCGGAGCCGGTGTGGACCGCGGCGGAGCAGGTAGGCGCGGTCGGCGAGTGGGTGGCTGCGGCAGTAGCAAGCGGCAGGTGGGACGAGCACATGCAGTGGCAGGCTGCAGCAGCAGGGCATGCGTGCATGAGCGGCGGAGTAGGGCGAGCGAGGCGCGGGCCGCGCGGGGGAGCAGCAACGGCTTGCCGGGGCAAGCAGGAAGGGGCACGAGGGGGGCGCCGGTCCAGGCGCGGCGCGGGGAGGAGGCCGCGGTGGAGCGCGTGTAGTGGCGGGGATTTATGATCTTAGCGAGCTCGGGCGGCAGCGAGGGGAGAAAGGCACGGTGCTGTGGTGAGCGCGAGGGGCGGCGGACACAGCGGGAGGAGAAGGCCGTTGGTAAGCGGTGCGTGGCAGGGAGCGGGCCGGGCGCGGCCTATGCGGCGGTGTGTGTGTGCCGGACGGCGCGGGCGCGCGGTGAACGGGCGAGGAGAGGGGGAGCTCACGGAGTAGTTGTAGGGTTCGGGGGCAGTGGTGCTCGGGGAGGAAGACAAGGACGACCGCGTTGGCGGAGACGACGA
>NC_041380.1:121162211-121226342 GCF_002162155.2 Triticum dicoccoides | reverse complement strand
CGGGGAGGAGGACGGTGACGTGGCTCCGGGCGGCGGGGATCGCCAACGGGGTCAGGGCGTGCGAGCCCTGATCCGATCTGGATCGGGGGGAACGACGTGGGGTGGAAGGGGAGCGAGTGGGTGAGGGGGTTTAGGGTTTCGAGGGTAATGGGGGAGTGGGGTGGCCGGATGGGCCACTTGGGCCGGCCTGGTCTCTGAGCTGGGCCGGTTGGCCCAGGGGGTTTGGGGGGTTCCTTTTATTTATTTATTTATTTTTATTTAGCTTTCTGTTTTTTGTTTATTTTTGTTTTACTATTTTATTTTATTTTCAGATTTAATTTTTTTTTACAAATACATAAAAATCACCCACATAATTGTACCACTATCACGTTAGATTGGGCACCCAAATAATTCAGTTTATTAATTTATAAATTATAAAAATCATTTAATTATTTGTTATACCATTGTTTTAATTATCTTAGTGCATCTAAATATTTTATAAAAAGATGATTTCTCCACCACAATTACCTATGATTTATTTGCCACCTTTAGAACATTTTAGTTTTAATACTTGAAAAGTTTTATTGTTTGATTCGATTTTGAATTGAATTGAAATGGGATTTGAATCAACGGTGATTAGCAACAGTAATCGTGGTGACGTGGCATCATTAGTAGAGGGTTACTATAGCGTAATTATCTGGGCGTCACAATTCTCCTCCACTACAAGAAATCTCATCCCAAGATTTAAAGGGTGGAGTAAGGGGGAAAGACTTGGGAAGGGCGAAGCTCAGCACAAGATAGGTATCTAGGGGCTATCTCAGTGAACGTGTGATAGAGGCATCTCTTGAGTTGAAATTTAAGAAAGTCATCGAGAGCAAGGTAAGAAGGTGTAGTAAGAAGCTTCAAGCGGGTAGGCAATCGTTCGTTGCCTGAAACAGAGGATGAAAGGGGTTGAGAGCAATGGGAATAAGTATTGCGTCTGATACCAGAATAGATCACTAGGTAGGTGCCTCGTAATTTTCATATGAGGCCAAGTGCGAGGAACAAGTTTGGAAAACAGGGATATACAAGAGAGTCGGGTTTCGATCCTGTGGAACTGTGGGTTATGGGCCCACCATGTGGGTTAAAAGTAGGAGGAGCGCTGACATCTTGCACGGTCATGATAGCAAGGCATGTCAAAGGTATCATGTCAGTTATGTCGGCAACAACATTGGTACCAAGGGCGAGGGACGAAGAGAACCATTTTCTTGCTCATTGAACGAGGCGGACCAATAGGCAAAGTTCCTGTCCATCGGTGGCTACCGGAATGTCATCAACAATAGTAACAGGGTCTTACTCACAGAGTGGTACAATGAGGTGCTTAACTTAGCAGGGAATTATCACTACTCAGTTAAGTCGGGTTATAAGAAAGATTAAACAAAACAATGGAAAGGAAAATTCGATTATCGGATTAAATAGAACAATGGAAAAGAAAATGTGTTCAAACACATATTTCAGGGGTATATCCTTCCCAAGGACAAGCAGAGCATGATAACCATGACATGATATAAAGTAGAAAACACTTTAGGTGAGGGGAGAGAAATTTCATAACATTACCCATACAACAGTGTTAGGATAATTGTTAAAGAAAATTTAGCATTGTGCTTCAACTGTTCTTATTGAAGATCAGAGTACCACAAACATGCTTCGAGATAGCATTGACATGGTCTTCAAGCAAAGGTCGGACTTTGGATACACAAAGGATTCGTCGGGAACAACTTATAAAGCAAGTCATTCCATTTCCTCATAGAAGAATGGTTAACCTTGCTAAAAAGGTCAACTATAACAATGGGTCCTCCGGCCCGGTGCGCTAGGCATGACATCGCCTTAATGGGCTATACAAAGTCCAACATTACGACTTTTGGAAAATGTCCCAACCATCATATCTGACCGAGATTCAGTTCTGATTGGTTTCAGGATACCTCAGACTCATGATGCCTGAGAAGGAAGGGGTGCAACACAATTTGACGAGATGGAGTTGCAAGATTCTTGGGAAATGAACTATGGAAGCAAGTTCTGAATCATGAGTTCATCATTTAACCAAGGAGAGGATGAGGAGGTGGCTGATGAACTCAGCGACAATTCATTAAGATTTTCAAAAGATGGATTTCCACACTTACATGAACAAGGAGATAACATTTGTCAGATCAAAAGATGTAATGAGGTATGCTCGAGGAAAACATACACAGTTAAACATTGGTTGAAAGGTGCACCCGAAATATGGGCTAAGAATGGTGATTCGATAACCAATGGTCTAACAATGAAATATCGACCATTAACCTCAAAGCAATAGGGTTGCTAGAAGTTTTGAAGTCGGACATCATAGTTGAATTGTCGGTTTTCTGGTTAGAAACAACATGGGGAAAAGTATCACCTGTATGAAGATCTCTTAAGAGGTGGTGAAATTCTCACGACTTTCTTGAAATAAAAGATGGTAATACTTCCAAGGTAAATAAGAACAGATGCTGGGTAGCAAGGATCTCAAGGTATAACACACAACATGATAAGTTTGTGTTGAACGGAAGGCAATAAAGTGGTCGATGATAACACAAATCATCAAGGGCAAGGATGGTATTTCTCAGCATGAATTCAACTGATATCCTGGAAGAGCTCAGCATGCTGCTGATGATCATGACAAATTTTGTCGAAAGGCTCCACGAAGAAGCAATTGAACAACGGCATCAAGCAACAGGACTAATGCAGCGAAAGATTATTGGAACCACTGATACGACACCAACTCGGATTCAAGCTTGCTGTTTGAGGTGAAATGATAAGACAAGGAAGATCGACGTAAGCTTAGCTCATCGCCGAAAGTGGTGCTCCGGTAGTAAGGATCACGTAGCACAGTTAAAATCAGCATGATACTGATATAGCCAAACAGGCTAGAAATGACGTGATCAAGTACAAAGTCGTAAGTAAAGAATATTACTAATAGTTGTTTAATCACGATGCAGACTCGATACAGTTATCGGTGTCCTTGAGTGTTTAATGACTCAGAGCCCGTGAAAAAATTGGAATCGGTGAGAATGTAGTACTTGATGGAGACTCATAAGAAGTTATGCAGTTCCGTGATAATCTCGAGATAACAGTGTGTAATACTCGGCGAAAGATCAAAGTAAAGGTTGGACTGGTGTATTGAACTACAGAAGACAAGTGCTTAAACATGCCCGAGAAATGGGATCAAAGAAGAACATATGGTCGGAACCATGATTGCAAAGGATCAACTCACCGATACCAAATGTTATTATATCAACTGTTGGTGTACTAGAGTAGGGATACCCTAGTATCCCGAACTCGTGCACGGGCAGTTGCAGCACCCCGCGGCAAGGCTTGCCGGGTGACCGCCAAGACCCTTCGTGGTTCCCTTGAAGACCATTCAAGAACAAAGTACAAAAACCAAGGCCCCGGCAAGAGGAGCTTGCCGGGAGGGCCAACCAAGGCCCCGACAAGAGGAGCTTGCCGGGAAGGCCAACCAAGGCCCCGGCAAGAGGATCTTGCCGGGAAGAGCCAAGGCCCCGACAAGAGGAGCTTGCCGGGAAGGCCAACCAAGGCCCCGGCAAGAGGATCTTGCCGGGAAGAGACAAGACCCCGGCAAGAGGAGCTTGCCGGGAAGGCCACTCAAGGCATACCAAGAAAGCTTGCTGCGGCGCGCCCTGCGTCCCGGCAAGATCCGGCGAGCGACAAGCTTCCGGACGCGACAAGACGACGGCCGCGGCAAGGAGCTTGCCGCAGGAAACCCCCACTTCGTGCCCGCGCTCCAGCACACCTGCTAACGTGTCGCTCTAGGACTCTCCCAAGCACACGTGGCAGGAGGCCGTGCAGCTAGGGGTACGTGGTGGCAAGCGGAGATGAAGAGAAGCCCATCGTGGCAAACGGTGGCGCTCCTAACGGTCACCTTCTGCACTGTTTAGGAGACTCAGACAGGCATTTAATGCCCTTGTCCCCTGCCGTCAGAGTTAGGTAGGGTGCACTGTATCCACAGTAGCGGTAGCTGCACCTACCGCATCCTTTTCCATTTTTACCCTTCTAGTCTACGTTGCCACCTGTGGGTGACCCCTTGAGAGTATAAAAGGAGGCCCAAGCGCAACCTAGAAGAGGGTTCGGCCGGTTCGGCTCATTCGAAACACCAGAAACACTCCCACGCTCAGTCTGATAGCGTCAATCGCTCCTGAGCAAAGATTCAATACACACAAACAAGCAGCAGTAGGGTTTTACGCATCCGTGCAGCCCGAAGCTGGGTAAAACCGCCCGCGTGTACTGCCTCGATCTGCTCTTTGTTCAACCTCCGCCCTCACCGAACCGAAAGGGGTTCGGTCCGCCAATCCCCATAGGTGTTCGTGGATCAGTTTCCCCGACATCTTTGGCGCGCCAGGTAGGGGGCGTCGAGATTGTGCGAACCCGATCCGGCGTGCACGCAAGCTAAATCTTCATCGTCTTCATCGACATGCCACCGAAGAAGAAGGATTCGGAGGCAGCTGTTCCGTCTGCGTCGCTTCCACTTCCTCCGGAACAAACGAGTGGTGGAGTGGACGACGGCGGAGGAATGGGCGTCGACGAGGGTGCCCACAGCGCTGCCAAGTCCAAGGACAAGGCGGCACAGACCTCGGCGTCCATGCACGCACCGCGTCCCTCTCAGGAGGCGCGGGACCAGCAGCGTCATAGCGTTCGCAGCGCCATATGTCCGCTGACCCAAGATCAAGCTGGTGGTTCGCGTGGCGTTCAAGACCAGCATGCACGCCAGCATGCCGGCCCCAGCGAGGTGCGGTCGCTGGGACGGGATGCTGCTCCTTCTAACTTGGTTAGGAGTCCGAGCACGCCCCTCTCCTCGCACCGTTCACCTCCGCCGCCCACCACCCCAGCAGAAGCCTTGGCGCGGGCCAAGCTGCTCCTAGACTATCCTCCGACGGCGGACAAGACCGACGAATGGAGGGCCACTATCCAGAGCCTCATCGGCTTCGCCAACGGCGACACTGCGCGGCGACCAAGCACCTCGCTGCAGCGGCAGGACAGCCGGACGCGAGCCGATGGCAACAAGACTGAGGGAGGTGCGACTTCCATGCACTCTCCACTACGAAGGCCAAAATCGCCGACTCGCCGGGTCCACCCCAACAGCGGCTCCACCGCGTCGTCGAACCCACGAGCTCATCGCGACCAGCGCCAAGTTCTCCATGAACGACAACAAGAAGATGCTCGAACCCGCATTGAGCGCCGAAGAGAAGCGCGACGTCAACCCGACGAGCGCGCTGGGCTCTCTGTTGACATGCATGCGCCAGGGGAACTAGGCGATCTGCTGTACGCGGTAAGTTGTCCTGCGTTCACCCGTGAGCTGCGGCAAGTCCAGTGGCCCGGCACGAAGAATTTCAAGCCAGATGTGCCGGAGAAGTACGACGGCAAGACGCATCCGTCGGAGTTCCTCAGCATCTACACCATTGTGGTGCAGGCTGCCGGGGGGCGAGATGACAAGATCCTTGCCAACTACTTCCCGCTGGTGCTCAAGCCCAATGTCAGATCCTGGCTCATGCACTTGCCGGAGAGCTCCATATCCTCCTGGGCTAATTTGTGCCATCAGTTTGTCGGCGCCTTTACAGGCGGCCACAAGCCACATGGCCAAGAGAGCGATCTTCATCTGCTCGCCCAGAAGGAAGGAGAGCCATTGCGCAAGTACATTCAGAGATTCAGCTGTGTACAGCACAACATCCCAGACGTCCACCCCGCCGCGATCATCAGCGCGTTTCATCAGAACGTGCGAAACCGAAGGATGAGGGAGGAGGTGGCGATGTGTAAGATCAGAGACGTCAGCGAGCTTTACGCCCTGGCTGACAAGTGTGCACGCGCTGAAGAGGGGAGGAGGCTCCCCGGAGAGAGTACAGGAGCAGGAGGATCTGACAGTGAGGATGCCGCCCCGGCAAGGAAAGGCCGGCGGTGGAACAACAGAAGGAATAAGGGTAAGGAAGTGCTAGCTGTCGAGCAGACCGGCAACGGAGGTGGCACCAAGGAAGCTAAGGCTGGTGGCTCCGACAAGGAGGCCCATCCTGTGGCGGCCGCCGACAAGCAGGACAGCTCCGGCAGGCAGTATTGCAAGATTCACCGCACCAAGGGTCACGATCTCCAGAACTGCAAGAAGGTCGAACAGCTTGCTGAGCAGCAGAAAGCTGAATACGAGCGATGCGACAAAGAGAAGGCCCAGGAAGGAACTGGTGGATCCGGCAAGAAACGCCCCGGCCGGGGAGGACGCCGCGGCAAGGCCAAGCAGCGGCAAGGAGACAGACCTCCCCGCGGCCGCGACAAGGATGAAGATGACGACGATGACGAAGACGTGGATGATGATGAGGCCGATGAGCAGGAATTTCAGAAAGCCACAGAGGTCCTGTGCGTTGACGGTGGCGCCTCTGTGCATACTTCGCACCGCCAGCTCAAGCAGTGGATGCGGGAAGTGAATGCAGCGGAGCCATCCATAGAGTCACGCAAGCCCCTGAAAGGGTCCAGCACGCCTATCATCTTTGACATTGGGGATCACCCTGATCGCGTAACTGCGGTCGGGTACTTGCCGATGTTGGTTTCACCAACTATCCGCAACCTCAAGGTCACAAAGATGCTAGTTGACGGCGGGGCCGGCTTGAATCTCATCTCCTCCGCGGTCCTTCACAAACTCCAGATCCCTGACAGCGAGCTCGAAGAGACCGGCACATTCCAAGGAATCAACCCGGGAAGGAGCAAGCCGAAAGGGAAGATCACGCTGCCGGTCACATTTGGCAGCTAGCTGAATTTCAGAACTAAGAGGGTCACATTTGACGTTGCTGATTTTCCATTGCCCTACAATGGGATCCTTGGCCGTCCAGCGCTCGCCAAGTTTATGGCAGCCTCTCACTATGCATACAACGTGCTCAAAATGCCAGGCCCGATAAGTGTCATCTCTGTCCCCGGCGACAAGAAGGATGCCCTTATCTGCACCGACAAGATCTACTGGGAAGCAGCAGCCGCAGCTGATCACCACACACTTGCCGCTAAAGCTCCCGGGGGGAAGAAGAAGGCCAAGTCTGGCAAGAGCTCTGATGCCCACTCCGGCAAGCGCACCTCTTCGGAGTGCTGCGCTACCGTCGAGGACGCACCATCGAGCTCCACCGGCAAGTGCAAGAAGAAGATGGCAGCTCCACCCGAGACCAAGAAGGTGTTCACCAAGGAGGACGGCACTGGTGGTACCTTCACCATCAGTGCCACGCTTGACCCCAAATAGGAAAGCGCGCTCACTGCTTTCCTGCGGGCGAATGTCGACGTGTTTGCATGGCAACCGTCAGATATCCCCGGTGTTCCCAGGAAAGTAATCGAGCACCACCTTGCCGTCTGTCCTCATGCGCGGCCCGTCAAGCAGAGAGTCAGGAAGCAGGCAGTGGAGCGCCAAGAGTTCATTGCAGAAGAGATCAGGAAATTGGAAGCAGCAGGCCTTGTCAGAGGAGTGCTCCATCCCACGTGGTTGGCCAATCCTGTAGTCGTGCGCAAGGCGAACGGGAAATGGAGGCTTTGTATAGACTTCACTGATGTCAATAAAGCTTGTCCCAAAGATCCATTTCCCTTGCCGCGCATTGACCAGATTGTTGACTCCACAGCTGGATGTGATTTGCTTTCATTTCTTGATGCATATTCAGGATACCATCAAGTCTTCATGGCAGAAGAGGATGAAGAAAAAACCGCATTTATCACCCCTTGCGGCACATACTGTTTTGTACGAATGCCCTTTGGGCTGAAGAATGTTGGTTCAACATTTGCAAGAGTAGTCCATGTCGCTTTTGAGCCACAGATACACAGAAATGTGGAAGCCTACATGGATGATATAGTGGTCAAGAGCAAGGACAAGGCTACCCTGATCCAAGATTTAGAAGAAACTTTTGCAAATCTGCGCAAGATCAACCTCAAGCTCAACCCCGAGAAGTGCGTGTTTGGAGTCCCTTCTAGCAAGCTTCTCGGGTTCTTTGTGTCTCAGCGGGGAATTGAAGCCAACCCCGACAAGATTAAGGCCATCGAGCAGATTGAAGCACCGAAGCGCGTCAAGGATGTACGAAGGCTTGCCGGTTGCGTGGCTGCTCTCAGCAGGTTTATCTCTAAGTCTGCTGAGCGCGCCCTGCCGTTTTTCAAAATATTGAAAAAGGCAGGTCCAATGAAATGGACTCCGGAAGCAGAGGCTGCGCTGCAGGACTTGAAGAGGTACCTGTCCTCCACTCCAATACTTGTCGCACCTAAGCCACAAGAGAAGTTGCTGCTGTACCTAGCGGCAACCAATCAAGTGGTTAGTGCTGCGCTAGTAGCGGAGAGGGAGGCGGACGATGAGCCAGCGACCGCGGCAAGTGAATCCAGCGACAAGCAGGGGGCTTCTCCGACAAGCTCTGGTCCCGACAAAGATGAATCTGCGCAGACGTGCAAGGAGGTGCAGAAGAAGATGGTGCAGCGCCCAGTTTACTTTGTCAGCTCCCTCCTCCAGGGGGCTAGGTCGAGGTACTCTGGTGTGCAAAAATTGCTTTTCGGCCTTCTCATGGCCTCGAGAAAGCTGCGCCATTACTTCCAGGCACACGAGATCACAGTTGTCACTCGCTTTCCACTGAAGAGGATACTGCAGAATCCAGAAGCAACAGGCAGGATTGTCGAGTGGGCATTGGAACTGTCAAGCTTTGGCCTGAAGTTTGAGAGCACTTCAACTATCCAAAGCAGAGCATTGGCAGAGTTCATAGCAGAGTGGACGCCAACCCCAGACGAAGAAATTCCAGAGACAAGCATCCCCGTCAAAGAGACAAACAAAGAGTGGCTAATGTACTTTGATGGTGCCTTCGCGCTGCAAGGCGCCGGTGCTGGCGTGCTGTTTGTCGCACCCACCGGAGAGCACCTCAAGTACGTAGTCCAGATGCACTTTCCCAAAGAGCAAGCAACCAACAATACTGCAGAGTATGAAGGATTGCTTGCCGGTCTAAGAATCACAGCCGACTTTGGGATCAAGAAGCTCATTATCATGGGTGACTCACAGCTTGTCGTCCGCCAAGTGAACAAGAACTACCAGAGTCCGTTGATGGAAGCATATGTTGATGAAGTGAGGAAGCTAGAAGAGCGCTTTGACAGCCTACAAATGGAGCATATCCCAAGAGCTCAGAATGACATTGCTGATGGCCTGTCAAAATGCGCTGCACTAAAGTTGCCTGTGGAACCAGGGATCTTTGTGCTCAAGCTGACTCAACCATCCGTGACACCATCAACTGGACAGAATAAGAAGAGGAAGTTGGTTTCTGGTGACTACTTTCCGGCGGAGCTCCCCGAAGCCGCCGCCAAGAAAGTCCCCAAGATCAACACCAAGGATGCTGAGGGGCAGTCTGCTCCGGCAAACCTTATGGTTTGTTCCGTCGAAGCAAACGCTCCCGACAAGTTTTGCTCCGGCAAGCTTGCCGGGGAATATCACGCTCCGGCAGAACCGCAGGTTCTTACCGTAGAAGCGGATGTTCCCGCAGCAACAGATATGCCTTTAGTCCTTGTTGTCGAGCCGCAAGCTCCAGCATGGGCGCAGCAGATTGTCCGTTTCCTTCAGACAGGAGAGCTTCCCAAAGAGCAAGAAGAAGCTGAAAAAGTAGCCCGGCAGTCAAGTATGTACAAGTTTGTCGACAGCACACTGTACGGAATAAGACTCAACGGTGTGAAATTGAAGTGCATTCGCCGGGAAGATGGAAAACAGGTGTTGGCAGAGATACATGGAGGCATATGTGGTCACCACATTGGCGCAAGAGCACTTGTCGGCAAAGCATTCCGACAAGGCTTCTTCTGGCCGACAGCCCTCCAGGATGCAACTGCACAAGTAACCAAGTGTGAAGCGTGCCAGTTCCATTCCAAACAGATACACCAGCCAGCTCAAGCTCTCCAGACGATCACTTTATCCTGGCCATTTTTGGTCTGGGGGCTCGACATCCTCGGCCCCTTCCCCCGAGCTGTCGGGGGCTTTGAGTTCTTTTACGTTGCAATCGACAAGTTCACAAAGTGGCCGGAAGTGGAACCAGTGAGGAAGGTGACAGCACAGTCAGCAGTCAAGTTCTTCAGGTCGATTGTTTGCCGTTTCGGGATCCCTAACAGGATCATCACCGACAACGGCACGCAGTTTACGAGCCGCACCTTCATGCAGTACGTCCAAGATCTTGGCGCCAAGGTCTGCTTCGCTTCTGTTGCTCATCCGAGAAGCAACGGTCAAGCGGAGAGGGCAAACGCTGAAGTGCTGCGAGGCCTCAAGACCAGAACTTTCGACAGGCTGCACAAGTGCGGAAGAAACTGGATCGAGGAGCTGCCGGTGGTTCTTTGGTCGATCAGGACGACGCCAAATCGAGCCACTGGCCAGACACCCTTCGCTCTAGTCTATGGAGCAGAGGCAGTTCTCCCCACGGAACTCATATACGGGTCACCTCGAGTGCTCGCTTATGATGAGCTCGAGCAAGAGCAGCTGCGGCAAGATGACGCGCTGCTCCTTGAGGAAGACCGTCTCCAGGCTGCTGTGCGAGCCGCTCGCTACCAGCAAGCTCTGCGCCGCTACCATAGCCGCAGAGTCAATGCCAGGAGTCTCGAGGAAGGCGACGTTGTTCTTCGACGCGTTCAGTCGGCCAAGAATTCCAACAAGTTGACGCCGAAGTGGGAAGGCCCTTATCGGGTGAAACGAGTCACTAGGCCCGGCGCTGTCCGCCTTGAGACCGAAGATGGCATTCCGGTGAGCAACTCCTGGAACATCGAGCATCTTCGTAAGTTTTACCCGTAAGGCGCGGTTGTCGGACCCTGTCCGGCAACCACCTTTCTGTACAAGTCTTGCCGCTGTTGCATGTAATCCTTTGTACAGAGCCGGGCGCAGACCCCGTGCACTAGTAAAGTTCATGTGCCCTGCACATCTTGTCAGCTTTCTTTTATGCTATAATCCTTTTTCGCATATGTTATCTAACACTTTGTGCAGCACCAGACCCCGGTAAGCGATAACGAGCCCAAGGCTCCATATCATTACTTTATTTCTCTGTTTCTTTCTCAAAAGAAGGAAGGTTCCCTCGCCCACAAGGTTTACCGGGGGGGGAAGGAGAAGATAATGGTGTGGACCAGGCCGTTCAAGAAAGTTTCTGCTTGCCGGGAAGCAGACGACAGAAAAGCTAAGTTGCTAAAGCTTGAGCAATCAGTTTTTTAAGTTTTTGAGTTATTTTCCTTGAACGACCGTGCTTTGTATGGAAAACCTGTGCGCGGAGGAACCAACTCGTAGCTAGTTGCGCCTTTATTTTGTTTCGAGCTCGCTCAACAACTTAAGTGAGCTGCTAGCGCCCTTACTTTGCTTCGAGTCCGCTCAGCAAATTAAGTGAGCTGCTAGCGCCCTTACTTTGTTTCGAGTTTGCTCAACAACTTAAGAGAGCTGCAACTAGTTGCGACAAGGTTGCCTGTCGGTAGCGACCCCGCCAGCAGGCTGCTGAAGTTCCGCACTCGGCGCTCGCGGCAAGGGTGCCTGCACCGACAAGTTTCCCTAGAAAGCGTAGGGCAGAACCATACAAGGCCAAGAGTCGAGTAAAGGAAGTAACACATCAATTTTTTGCCTAAGATAGAGTTATATTACAAAAATAACTTGTCGCGCCTCTAATAAAGTGTTCCCATGACATGGATGGCAGCGACAAGGAAAGAAGAAAACGGACGGCCTAATCTACGCGGCCGCCGTCAACCCTTTTGACCTCGTTCACCCTGTCCACAATGGGTGCGACAAGGGCCTTAAGTGCGTCAAGATCAGCGTCCGCCGGTAGCTTCTTGAGGACGTTGGTGAGGTTGAGGCCCGGATTGCGGAAGGCCACCTTCACCAGCACCTTCTCCAGAACTCCGGCACAAATCGAGCGTGACTCGTCGGCCAACTGCTTTGGGATCCGTTCCCTGAGTTGCTGGAGCGCCGCCACCACGCCTTTGAAGAACAGAGTGAGCTTGGCGCTGGGTTGGAGGTTCTCGTCGGAGGAGTACCCGAAGCCTTCCACCCCCAAATGCACCAGCTCCTCTTTGATGACTGCAGGAATATTCACGAGGCCCTCCGTCCAGAGCTCCACGGTATCTCTGAGGAGATTCTGGGTTTCGGCGGCCCTCGCCAGCAGCGCATCGTTGGCCTTGATGTCTTTCTTCAAGTCTGCCTCCCGTTTCCTAGCGCTGTCCAACGTCTCCGTCAAGGTGGCCAGCTTCAGCTCCAGATCAGCATTGGAATCCTTGGCGGCACGCAGCTCTTTGCCCTTCTCGGAGAGTTGGCCCTGCAGCTCACCGTGGACAAGGGCGTCCTTCTCGCACTCTAGCTTGAGCGCGGCAAGCTCTTCGCCACCAACCTTCAGATCAGCTTCTAGCTGCGCCACCTTTACCTCCAATTCTTTCTTGGCAGCCTCGGCAGCCGCAGCCGCATCCTTTGCCTCTTGGAGCGTCCCGCCAAGTGCCCGTTCGCGCGCGGCAAGCTCCTCTTCGTGGCTGTCGAGGTTCACTTTCCGCTGAGTCAGCTCGCCTTCTCGCGCGTACAGCTTCTCGCCGATGAGCCGCTGCTGCTCTTCGGCCTCAGCTTTCTCGAGGAGGAAGGCCTTCCGCTCCTCAGCAAGCTGCTCCCGCTCCTCCGCCAAGGCCCGGAGAGTTTCTTGGCGAAGACCCCGGAGCTCCTCCGCGCGCTTCTCTATGTCCACGCTCGCCCTCGCGACAAGCGCTTCCCGGGACTCCAACTTGACCTGGCGGGCGCGGTAGAGCGCCAGCAGCCTCCGTAGCAGCCGCTCCTCCTCAGGCTCACCGCTGCTGCTTCTCGGCGCGTCGACGATTGACAACCCGGCGGAGGCAAGCACCTCCCCATCCAGAGCTTCTCCTTCCACCGTCCGTGACCCCAAGCGCATGGAAGCCGCGTGGCGGGGATGCAGAATCAAGGCGACAGATGAGGCAGCCTCGCTCCGCCCCGTGATCGCGGGGAGTGGGCGTCCCGAAAACCGCGCACCGGCCCCGTCCAGTAAATGCACCACGCCCCCACGCCTACCTCCGTTCAGGGAGGAGGGCGTGAACCGTCCTCATCATCGTGGCCTGACGCATGCTCGAGGGGCTTAGCCCCGCGCACGCCGCCTGCGTCACCCATGACGTCGCGTTTGACGCGTGCCGTTCTGGGCGTGCGCAGTGGGAGCGGAGAGATATGCGGCGTGACCTAGGCCGCGCGTGCCCGTGCACTGTTTTGGGCCTGGCCCAACAGCGCTCGGCACCGTGTATGGCCCAGGCCCGGGGGCTCCTGTCGGTGTACTAGAGTAGGGATACCCTAGTATCCCGAACTCGTGCACGGGCAGTTGCAGCACCCCGCGGCAAGGCTTGCCGGGTGACCGCCAAGACCCTCCGTGGTTCCCTTGAAGACCATTCAAGAACAAAGTACGCAAACCAAGGCCCCGGCAAGAGGAGCTTGCCGGGAGGGCCAACCAAGGCCCCGGCAAGAGGAGCTTGCCGGGAAGGCCAACCAAGGCCCCGGCAAGAGGATCTTGCCGGGAAGAGCCAAGGCCCCGACAAGAGGAGCTTGCCGGGAAGGCCAACCAAGGCCCCGGCAAGAGGATCTTGCCGGGAAGAGACAAGACCCCGGCAAGAGGAGCTTGCCGGGAAGGCCACTCAAGGCATACCAAGAAAGCTTGCCGCGACGCGCCCTGCATCCCGGCAAGATCCGGCGAGCAACAAGCTTCCGGACGCGACAAGACGACGGCCGCGGCAAGGAGCTTGCCGCGGGAAACCCCCACTTCGTGCCCGCGCTCCAGCACACCTGCTAACGTGTCGCTCTAGGACTCTCCCAAGCACACGTGGCAGGAGGCCGTGCAGCTAGGGGTACGTGGTGGCAAGCGGAGATGAAGAGAAGCCCATCGTGGCAAACGGTGGCGCTCCTAACGGTCACCTTCTGCACTGTTTAGGAGACTCAGACAGGCATTTAATGCCCTTGTCCCCTGCCGTCAGAGTTAGGTAGGGTGCACTGTATCCACAGTAGCGGTACCTGCACCTACCGCATCCTTTTCCATTTTTACCCTTCTAGTCTACGTTGCCACCTGTGGGTGACCCCTTGAGAGTATAAAAGGAGGCCCAAGCGGAACGTAGAAGAGGGTTCGGCCGGTTCGGCTCATTCCAAACACCAGAAACACTCCCACGCTCAGTCTGATAGCGTCAATCGCTCCTGAGCAAAGATTCAATACACACAAACAGGCAGCAGTAGGGTTTTACGCATCCGTGCGGCCCGAAGCTGGGTAAAACCGCCCGCGTCTACTGCCTCGATCTGCTCTTTGTTCAACCTCCGCCCTCATCGAACCGAAAGGGGTTCGGTCCGCCGATCCCCATAGGTGTTCGTGGATCAGTTTCCCCGACATCAACGAAATAGTTATTATTACAAGAAGCTTCCATGGTAGGATCTATATCATGTCCATGGGCGTGAACACAAAGTTCAAGGACGACTCCCACTTCCTCAATGCATAACCTTCCATTCACCTCTCGTATTTCGAAAATGACATTAGTTGTTGATAGTTTTACCTGGTGCAATACCAGATAGGTATGACCCGTGAAATCCTTCGGGTTCACACAGATTAGGGAAGGCGCTGGTTCAACGCATCGGGGTATCTTAGAAACATATACCTCAAGCTTCAAGAATAATTATCACCAGCTTGAAAGTAGAGCATGCTTGGAGAAATCAAAGAATAGGATTTACAAGAGGAATTAAGTATCAGGTAAAGAACTTCTCGAGGTTTTTGTATACGAAGGACACTGCCGGATGATAATTCAACAAAGGACCTAACGGTCCATACCGGAGCTAATATGAGTATCGGCACAATCAAAGGAAGAAACAATGCAAAGGCATTGGATTATAGAAACAACTGACTAATTCAAAGTTCAGATGCAAAGGAATTTATGATTTCCAAATCAAGGGATCAGAAGCAAACACTCTGATTAAGAATGGATAACTTGAGTAGACTTAGGGGTACATTCGGCGGTAATTTGATTGGTTGAGAACTAGTTCATGTTTAAAATGACTGATACGTCTCCAACGTATCTATAATTTTTGATTGTTCCATGATATTATATTATCTGTTTTGGATGTTTCATGGGCTTTAATATGCTCTTTTATATTGTTTTTGGGACTAACCTATTAATGGGAGGCCAGTGCCAGTTTCTGTTTTTTTGCCTATTTTAGTGTTTCGTAGAAAAGGAATGTCAAACGGAATCCAAACGGAATGAAACCTTCGCGAGGATCTTTCTTGGAACAAACGCAATGCAGGAGACTTGGAGTGGAAGTTTGGAACTCCGTGAGGTGGCCACGAGGCAGGAGGGCACGCCCAGGGGGGTTGGCATGCCCCCACCCTCGTGGGCCCCACGGAGCTCCACCAACGTACTTCTTTCGCCTATATATACTCTTATACCCTAAAACATCAGGGGGAGCCATGAAACCACTTTTCCACCGATGCAACCTTCTGTACCTGTGAGATCCCATCTTGGGGCCTTTTCCAGCAATCTGCCGGAGGGGGAATCGATCATGGAGGGCTTCTACATCAACACCATAGCCTCTCTGATGATGTGTGAGTAGTTTACCACAGACCTTCAGGTCCATAGTTGTTAGCTAGATGGTTTCTTCTCTCTCTCTTTGGTTCTCAATACAAAGTTCTACTCGATGTCCTTGGAGATCTATTCGATGTAATACTCTTTTGCGGTGTGTTTGCTGAGATCCGATTAATTGCAGATTTATGATCAAGATTATCTATGAATAATATTTGGTTCTTATCTTAATTCTTATATGCATGATTTGATATCTTTGCAAGTCTCTTTGAATTATCGGTTTAGTTTGGCCTACTAGATTGATCTTTCTTGCAATGGGAGAAGTGCTTAGCTTTGGGTTCAATCTTGCGGTGTCCTTTCCCAGTGACAGTAGGGGCAGCAAGGCACGTATTGTGTTGTTTCCATTGAGGATAAAAAGATGGGGTTTATATCATCTTGCTTGATTTTATCCCTCTACATCATGTCATCTTGCTTAAGGTGTTACTATATTCTTATGAACTTAATACTCTAGATGCATGTTGGATAGCGGTCGATGTGTGGAGTAATAGTCGTAGATGCGGAATCGTTTTGGTCTACTTCACACAGACGTGATGCCTATATTCATGATCAATGCCTAGATATTCTCATAACTATGCGCTTTTCTATCAATTGCTCAGCAGTAATTTGTTCACCCACCATAATATATGTTATCTTGAGAGAAGCCACTAGTGAAACCTATGGCCCCTGGGTCTCTTTCTTATTATATTGCATCTCTTTTGTTTATATCGCATCTCGTTTACTATTTTGCAATCTTTACTTTCCAATCTATACAACAAAAATACCAAAAATATTTATCTTACTATCTTTATTAGATCTCACTTTTGCGAGTGGTCGTGAAGGGATTGACAACCCCTTTATCACGTTGGTTGCAAGGTTCTTGATTTTTTGTGCAGGTACTAGGTGACTTGCGTGTTATCTCCTACTAGATTGATACCTTGGTTCTCAAAAACCAAGGGAAATACTTACGCTACTTTGCTGCATCACCCTTTCCTCTTCAAGGAAAAAGCAACGCATGCTCAAGAGGTAGCAAGAAGGATTTCTGGCGCCGTTGCTGGGGAGATCTACGCTCAAGTCAAGACATACCAAGTACCCATCATAAACTCTTCTCCCTCGCATTACATTATTTGCCATTCGCCTCTCGTTTTCCTCTCCCCACTTCTAAAACGATTTTCGAAAACCTTTGCCTTTTCTTCGCCTCTTTTCCATTCGTCCTTCTGTTTGCTCATGTTACCATGTGCCTTCTATTTGCTTGCATCTTCGCTTGCTAAAAACCTATTGATATGGATCCTCATCCTCTTGCTAATCTTTTTAAAAGATCCAATTATGATGAACCAATTGCTAGTGAGTTGAGTGCACTAGATTATCTTTATGAGGTTTTGCTTGAAATTCGTGGATCTGAAAATTGTGATGAAGTGCTTCATGAAGTGATTCATGATAGATCTTTGAATAAAAAGCATGATTGCTATGATGTTATTATAAATTCTATTAACGTCGATTGTACTAATAATATGCAAAACCCTAAGCTTGGGGATGCTAGTTTTGCTATGTCCACTACTTGTTGCAATGATCATGATTGGGGTGATTCTTCTTATGATCTTGAAAATTTATTTAAGCCCCATGATGAATATGAGATGATAATAATTTTTGCAATAGTATTGAAAGTGGGTTTGGAAGAGTGTCAACTTTAGGTCCCACATATTTGGATAATGTTCAATCTTATGAATTTTTTGATAAAGGTGGGTTCGGAGAGGTCATGACTTTAGTTGATGATAACCCCACTATTTTGGAAGAGTGTCAACTTTGCATTCATGTGGATCATGTTGAGAATATTTTATATGATAGCTATATTGTTGAATTTTATTATGATCCCACATGTAATTATTATTAGAGAAGGAAATATGGTTGTAGAGATTTTCATGTTGCTAAATTACCTCTCGTTATGTTGAGATTGTTATTGTTTCTTTCCTCTTCCTTGCATATGCTACTTTTTGCTTGATATGATTATTTGTTTGCCTATAAGGTGCCTATGCATAGGAAGTATGTTAGACTTAGATTTATTTTTCACATGCTATATGCTCTTTGTGCTTCAATTCTTGTCTTTCATGTGACCATCATCGAAATTATCAATGCCTAGCTAGGTGCGTTAAACGATAGCGCTTGTTGGGAGGCAACCCAATTTTATTTTTGTTCTTTACTTTTTGTTCCTGTTTAGTAATAAATAATTCATCTAGCTACTGTTATGATTGTTTTTTTGTATGTTTTAATTAGTGCGTGTGCCAAGTAAAGCCTTTAGGATCTTCTTGGGTGATTGTTGTTTGATCTTGCTGATAAAAACAGAAAGTATGCGCTCACAAAAAATAATTATCATCTTTTACCAGAGAGCGATAAAATACCAATTACAACTAAAGTAGATCAAAATACTTTTTATCCTGGTCGTCCTAATTTTCTAGAATTTTTGGAGTGTCCAAAGTATTCGAAACATCCAGATTGCTATAGACTATTCTGTTTTGACAAATTCTGTTTTTCGTGTGTTGTTTGCTTATTTTGATGAATTTATGAGTAGTATCGGGGGGGGGGGGTATGAACCATAGAGAAGTTGGAATGCAGTAGGTTTAACACCAATACAAATAAAGAATGAGTGCATACAGTACCTTGAAGTGGTGGTTTGTTTTCTTACACTAACGGAGCTCATGAGATTTTCTGTTGAGTTTTCTGTTGTGAAGTTTTCAAGTTTTTAGGTAAAGATTTGATGGATTTTGGAATAAGGAGTGGCAAGAGACTAAGCTTGGGGATGCCCAAGTCATCCCAAGGTAAAATTCAAGGACAACCAAAATCCTAAGCTTGGGGATGCCCCGGAAGGCATCCCCTCTTTCGTCTTCGTCTATCGGTAACTTTACTTGAGGCTATATTTTTATTCACCACATGATATGTGTTTTGCTTAGAGCGTCTTGTATGATTTGAGTCTTTGCTTTTTAGTTTACCACAATCATCCTTGTTGTACACACCTTTTGGGAGAGACACGCATGAATCGGAATTTATTAGAATACTCTATGTGCTTCACTTATATCTTTGAGCTAGATAATTTTTCTCTAGTGCTTCACTTATATCTTTTTAGAGCACGGTGGTGGTTTTATTTTATAGAAATTATTGATCTCTCATGCTTCACTTATATTATTTTGAGATTCTTTTAGAACAGCATGGTAATTTGCTTTGGCTATAAAATTAGTCCTAATATGATGAGCATCCAAGATGGGTATAATAAAAACTATCATATAAAGTGCATTGAGTACTATGAGAAGTTTGATTCCTTATGATTGTTTTGAGATATGAAGATGGTGATATTAGAGTCATGCTAGTTGAGTAGTTATGAATTTGAGAGATACTTGTGTTAAGGTTTGTGATTCCTGTAGCATGCACGTATGGTCAACCATTATGTGATGAAGTCGGAGCATGATTTATTTATTTATTGCCTTCCTTATGAGGGCGGTCGGGGACGAGCGATGGTCTTTTCCTACCAATCTATCCCACTAGGAGCATGCGCGTAGTACTTCGTTTTGATAACTAATAGATTTTTGCAATAAGTATGTGAGATCTTTATGACTAATGTTGAGTCCATGGAATATATGCACTCTCACCCTTCCACCATTGCTAGGCTCTCTAATACCGTGCACCTTTCGCCAGTATCATACACCCACCATATACCTTCCTCAAAACAGTCACCATACCTACCTATTATGGCATTTCCATAGCCATTCCAAGATATTATTGCCATGCAACTTTCCACCGTTCCGTTTATTATGACATGCTCCATCATTGTCATATTGCTTTGCATGATCATGTAGTTGACATCGTATTTGTGGCAAAGCCACCGTTCATGATTTTCATACATGTCACTCTTGATTCATTGCACATCCCGGTACACCTCTGAAGGCATTCACATAGAGTCATATTTTGTTCTAAGTATTGAGTTGTAACTCTTGAGTTGTAAGTAAATAAAAGTGTGATGATCATCATTATTAGAGCATTGTCCTACTAAGGAAATGATGATGGAGACTATGATTCCCCCACAAGTCGGGATGAGACTCCAGACAGAAAAAAGAGGCCATAAAAAAGAGAAAGGCCCAAAAAATGAGAGAAAAAGAGAGAAGGGACAATGCTACTATCCTTTTACCACACTTGTGCTTCAAAGTAGCACCATGATCTTCATGATGGAGAGTCTCTTGTTTTGTCACTTTCATATACTAGTGGGAATTTTTCACTATAGAACTTGGCTTGTATATTCCAATGATGGGCTTCCTGAAATTGCCCTAGGTCTTCGTGAGCAAGCAAGTTGGATGCACACCCACTTAGTTTCTTTTGTTGAGCTTTCATACACTTATAGCCACTACAAAAAAAATAAACTTCTGTGATGATACGTGTTTGTCACAGTAGGTCACGTTTTCTGTCATGCATGTACATCCATGAAAAATTTATGACATAATCAAGATAGTCATACCTGTGCTGCCGTAGAAGTGTTCCATGACATTACCAAAATTATCATCATGGAAGTGTCCACTTCCATGACGATAAATCATGCGTCACAGAAGTGCTTTCGTCAAGGGTGACCGACACGTGGCATCCACTGTAACGGAACGTTGTTAATCTATCGGGTCCGGTTTTGGATCCGATAACCTGTTAACAGCCCGGACTAATGGGGATTTTCCACATGTAAAATCATCATTGGTCGGAGGAAACATGTGTCAGCTCCGTGTTGGCACAGGTGCCACTCATCCAATGGGCGAGATGCGCCTATGATATGTTAACACGTGGACCGGCCCAAAAGTGGCCCACAAAGTTTAAATGGGCCGGCCCAACTAAAGGCCCACAAGATTTTGTGTACCATAATGGGCCGGCCCAGCTAAAGGCCCACAAGATTTTGCGGGCCATAATGGGTCGGCCCAGTTAAAGGCCCACAAGATTTTTGCGGGCCATAATGGGCCGGCCCATAAGATTTTTGTGGACCATAATGGGCCGGCCTAGCTAAAGGCCCATGAGATTTTGACGACATTAATGGGCCGGCCCAGTTGTAGGCCCACAAGATTTTGAGGACCCTAGTAGGCCGGCCCATTAAGTGGATGCCATGTTCAGGGCCTAATAATGGCCCATATGAGATCCGGCCCGTTAAAAGCCTACCACGTTCTGGGCCAAATTACGGCCCAGATCAGGTCCGGCCCTTTAAGAGGCTTTGGGCTAAATTATGGCCCATATCAGATTCGGCCCGTCAACTAGACGCTATGCTTTTGGGCCCACTTGCTAAAGGCCCATTTAGTAATTCAGCCTGATATTAGTTTTGGCATGTTAAGGGCCCGTTTAACATTTCGGCCCTATATTAATTTCAGCTTGTTAAAAGCCTATCATATAGTTGGGCCTAACTACGGCCCGGTATGCGTCCGGCCTGCTAGCAGTCGATAATCTGATTGGGCCAAACAAGGACCGAGACAATTTTGGCCTGTTATAAGCCCATGATTTGATTGGCCCATTCATGGGCCGTGGTCTATTTCGGCCTCTGCCGGCCCGTGAGCTGTTCAGCACGTTTCAGGCCCAACCTACTTTTCAGCCTCCTAAAGGCCCATTGAGTTTTCTTGGGAAAATAGGGCCGGCGGTTTATTCGGTCTACTAAAGGCCAGAATCTACTAGTGGGCCAGTTTACTTTTAGGCCTGTTAACGGACCAAGATGACGGGGCCCATGATGCGGATCATACGGGTGATTTGCATGACAGCCGTGTGGCCGGTTTACTACGAAGACAGGATATATATACAGTAAAATAACTGCAGCATCGTGAATAAGAAAAAACCTAGACTATACAATAAAGAAATTATGGCATATTACATCCACTAGGCATCAAAGTTCGCCACTATGATAATAAAGCACAAGCAGACAACAGATTACATACACTGGGCATCAAAGATCGCCATCAGTGCAACTAAACACACTGACAAAGAAATATACAAAACCGACAACACTTCAATAGAGTTCAAGAAAGGTTAGCCCTGCTCGGGAGCTGCAGCGCAAGCAGCTGAGAAAGCTGGTGAGACTGCACTTGTTTGACACTTATATCCTCCTCACTCTGAAAGATAAACAAGCAGACAGATGACAGGTTTTGCACATATAAGTATCAGTGCTGACAATTCATCACATCTCTTACTGACGAATAAAGTGACACAATTTAAAATAGCATTAACACAATATGGTATTGTTGAGGTCAAGACATGGCAAGAAATGACATTGTGAAGGAGTTGACAGCTTCACGACACCACTGGATTACAGATCAAGAACTCATAAGTATCAATGGTTAGTGTGCTGTCAATTTATCCCATTTCAGATTGGCAAAATAAGATCACTTGCTCTCTATAGTTTAATTTACATGGTATGAAGAAGGAACTTGGTTGTACAACTGAAAACTTAAATTGAGAAGGACAAACTTTTGTTTATGAACTGGAGTACATAATAAACTTTAAACATGCAATTTGATGCAAACACCAAAAATAAACAGCTGTTGCAGTCATGCCTAACCAAATATACACAACAAATTTTGAAGGCTTCAAAAGGACAAACTTACATTATTGGTGAAGGCAGGCTCTATAAAGCCCTTGTCCATGCTGATGGGGGGGGGCAATTCAAGAAGTTTACTACAGAATCTTCTTCATAAGCATTGCCTTTATTCTACATCTTGTTAAGAGTAAATATAGATGTGACAATATAAGAAAAAATGGAGAATATTTAAGATAAGATGAAGAGTGATGCTACATAACCAAGTAGCTATAAATGTAAGTACAGCGATACCGGCAAAAGGTACAACCAAGAGCAATGCAGAACTAAACTTCTTCAGCACCATCGGTGTTATCCAACCTTATGGTAAGAGTAAATATAGATCTTATGTGTAGAAAATGGAGGGCAAAGGAAAATAAGCTGTAGAGTGATGGCACATGAACAACTACCTGTCAATATAAGTACACTGATAAAGGACAGCGGGTACTTACAACAACAATGCAGAGCTAAGAAATTTCATTGGCATTGGATATATTGTACACTAATGTAACCATTCATATAGATCAGATAATTTGGAGCGAACAATTGATAAGAAAGCTATCATGCATACTACTGTCACATAATGAACCAGGTATGTACGCAAGTACAGTGATATAGGACAACAGGTACTAACAAGAGCAAAGCAGCGGGCAGCATATTTGCGATATCCTGTCATTCTTTTCAAACCAGAATTCCTTTTCGAGAAGATTTCCTGCAAAAAAGATCCGTAAAGCACATGCAGAAAAGTAGAAGTTAAAATTGTCATGCGATATCATAGACAGTACCTCATCCTCGGAACGAGACCAGTGCATAACAAGGTTTTTCCATTCAATGTCTTCTAAATTTAGCACAAGAGACTTCACCAGAAATTCGTTTATAGACTTTCCATCAAAGTGTGATTTCCTCCGGTAACACCGATACTGCTGCAATGCTTCCTTGAAAAGCGCAAGCAAGCTTTGCTCGTCATGACTATCCAGATTGACCCTCGCCTACTTACAACAATGTAATGTAAACCATGAATAATAGCGCTTACACGTAAGTGGGACAGGAAGATGTGAAAATGGTGTTTGTCTTCACTATAATCTTCCCATGATGGGAATATATGCACGTAGTCCCTAACAACATTGAAAGCATTGTTTTTTAAACTGGGAATAACTGGAATGGGGTTCCAATGTGCAGGAATTGGCCGTCTCTGCAGTTGGGATAGGTCTTCGCTGATGGACTTGATGTACTTTTTGCTGGAGTGGGATTTTTCTGTGGTACGACTGGTGCTATGGCAACTGAAATCGGCATACCTTTTGCTGGAGTGCAGGTCTTGTGTGGTGCGGCTAGTGGTGTGGCCAGTGAAGTATGGGTACAATCTGCTGGAGTCGGTCCTACATTTTGTGTCACTGGTTGTACAACCAATATAAGTGGGGTGTTGTCTGATTTCTCCGGCACAACCACGTTTTTCAAGGACTTTGCTGGTGCTCCTTCAAGTTCGGCAATCACCCTCTTCCTTTTTCATGTCTGATGCGCAAGAACAACATTTGAGTGGAAAAACATGGTATGATGATAGATGGAATATGTATTGATAATGGATGGGCATGGCATCTCGACATATATGATGAGTAAACTAAGCAGATGGCGGTGTAACAAAGTAGAAGAAATGAAAGACAACATATGCAAGATACGTGCAATCAATAAAACCTTGCCAAATTAGAACAGGCACCTTGATGGGTGAACAGGACAGGCCATCTGCCTTTGACTCCTCGAGGTTAGAATAGTCATTAGGATCATATTCTGAACAAGAATCAACAGGTGGTGAGCGTATGAGTTTCATTGCATCCAGAATGGCACTCAATTCCTTGGTGCCAATTTTGTAAGTCATTGCGGTGTTTAGCTTCAAGAGTGGACTGTTGCTAGTGCGACACAAAGCAGCTACACAGATCATAGTGTAGATATAACGGGAAAACCGTAACCATGAGAGTAAAATCAGCAAAGTGGAACTTGCTGGAATATATGTGCTAGTATTGCCGGTACGGCTAGAAAGCCTTCGGATACCAGCTCTCTTCAACTGAAGGTGCAGTACTGTTAATATCAGTGTAACTCTCAAAGGCGACACAGCTCCCCGCATTTCCTTGCTATTCTTATAGGATTCAAGTGGGCAGGCCACTACAGATCCTATTCCCATGTTTACAAAATCCTACGAATCAAAGAGGCCCGACGAGTTCAAAGTGTCCATACCAACCGACCGTATAGACCTCTACACTGCAAATGTCCCTGCTCATATTCACTACAAGGAACATACTGTACTACTATCATACTCCCTCCGTTCCAAAATATAAGTCTTGGTAGAGATTTCCAGTAAGGATCACATACAGATGTATCCAAATACATTTTAGAGTGTAGATTCACTCATTTTGCTCCATATGTAGTCCATGGTGGAATCTATACAAAGACTTGTATTTAGGAACGGAGAGAGTACTTATTAAATAAGAATGGAAGAGGAACATGCTAAGGAAGAGCAAGAAGATTTTGGATAATAAAATGTCCGTTGCGCAGTGCCGACACATGATGAACCAGAGCGCATTAAGAAAGAAACTCCCTGTTGTCTCTCTATATGTGGTGCACGTGCTTTTTCGAAAGTAAAGTAGGAACATTAGTTGACCAATTAAATGTTATCTTTTTAGTAATATCAGCATCATATCATATTCATACTTGAGCAACAAGTTTGGAATTATGAGTGGCACGTTGTTTAGCTTGATGGATTCAGGAGCAGTGCTAAGCAGGTACGATGATGGTACTGAATATAAAGGCATGTCTGCATTTCGGCTAGTCGACCATTTCAGGCGGTTGGATGAAGATCCTACGTCTCCTAACCCTTCTTCTTCCTCGTCTCTGATTCTTCCCATATAGAACACCGCACGGGCCGCCGGCCGGACCATCGGCCACCACCGCATGTGTTCCTCCGCCACCCCCACCCCCCACCCACGTCGAGTTTTCTTCGTTCGGCAAGGCCCCACCACCGCCCCCCAACAACCAAAGTCCCCACCCGAGCACCTTCATTTGCACCGGCGAACTCCGACGAGCTCTAAAAAATCGACTGACCCAATTTTGAAATTTAGTCTACTGTGATTTAACTAGTGTGGAATATAAAAGGCGAAAACCATAAGCATTGGGAGTATAGTGTTGAGCATGCCATGGCGGATCTAAAGGTGCAAACCGGACAAAGGCAACTTCGCAACCAATGTTTGCTCTCAACTAGGAAGTAAGTGATGGACAAGAAATCATAGTAAAGCAGTGGTGATCTATTTTCTTGCTGTGATAAATAAGTTGAGAAGATACAAAAGAGTACCGCCTCTGGCGCGGCGCCGTGTATGCATCTGCTAAGAATTTGACGGTGGTGCAGTAGCGATGGCTATGGGCAGCCTGGAAGTAGATCTAGGTGGGTAGACAGTGGCTGCGGGGCGCGGTGGACAAGACGGTCGTAGGAGCGGCGCCGGCAAGGTGGACGACAGCGGGGATGAAGCGAGAGGACGGGATGCAAGGATCCCGGTCCGAAGCCGTGGATGAGAGAGGTCGATCTCTTGTAATGGACGACGGCATCGGGGTATAAGCTCCGGCATGGTGGAGGAGGACGGCGGTGGATGGGGTGGCGGACGGAGGAGGCTACGGTGGAGAGGGTGTTTTGGCGCCCACGGAGTATGAATGGGGAAATGGAGGTGGAGAGGAAGGGTGGAACCATGTCTTCAGGGCGCGCTTGTCTCAAATGTGAGGAAATTTACAAACTTAGCCCCCGTTTCAAATTTCCTACATCACAGCAATATTAGTCAGTTAGGGATAGGACGGTAATCTCACACACACCGAATATTTGCCGACGAGAGTTTGTTTTTGGCGCCCACCGTGTATGAATCCAGGAGGGAGTCAATTTTGGCCGAGGACACACTGTGTTTTTGCGCCCACCGTGTATGAATCCGGGTGAGAGGCGGTTATGTCACGTTTGAGTGAAATTACAAACCTACCCCTATCGAAACCTATAGAAATCGAGCAGATAGGCTTTGCGTGGTAGGGATAGGCAGTAGTAATTTCCATCTCGCAGATTTTGGTTTCGGGCAGTTACTGCGACTTTCCCCGCTTCGTTCAAATTTTGCAGAGTGCACGTTTACCGTGCCAACTCAATTCGAATCCCATTTGTATTCTATTTTTTTCGGGTGGGATCCATTTTCGATTGGAATAAAATTATATATACATCATTTTATATATATATAATTTCAAAAGCACAACAAAGAATTGTGCTCCTTTATATGTATAATATGCTTTATACATACAATGATCTCAAAATCATAAGGTTGAATTCAAAAAATTAAACCAAATTATGTTCTACTAAAATGTATGGATCAGTAATATCCACACATTAAATAACATAGATGCGCTCGAATTCATATGAGTATGCATGTTTGATAGATCAATTTTGGTTCGAGTATGGATTACATGTATCATCAGCTCGAATTAAAATATTTGAATCCCTTTTGTGTTCACTCCTTTCATGCCCCATCTCTCTCGCATGCATGCTCCTTCATGTAGCTATCACTCTCTTTTCTCCAGCTCACCCGCACCCTCACTTCATGTTTCTCCTATCCTCGCAAACATGGTCTCTTGACATCTCCCTTGAGAAGTGTCACACTCTCCCTATCATTATACATTACACGGTTTTCATTGTCTCTCACGTCTCTACTGTTCTCTCGTATCACTAGGTACCTACGCTTTCTTTTTCACCGCCACACACACAGTCTCCACTCGTCTTTCACTTTGTCTTTCTCTCTATGGGATTCTCTCACACACCCCATATGTCTCTAGATATGAATCATACCACTAAAATTACTCTCTCTCTCCTATAGACACAACATTTGTTGCGGTCTCCTTTTCGTCTCCATCCCAGACTGACATTATTCATTTGTTTACTGATCAGACAACCCCCCCTCTCTCTCTCACACACACACACACACAACTCCTGCTTCCACTCCCCTTCCCGACTACCGTCTCTCTCACACACACAAAACTCTCGCTTTCGCACCCCCGTCTCGTATTTCTCTCACAAACATTTATCGACTAGCCTCTAGATAGGTTTATATCGGCACACTTGTGCTTCCACCATCGCATACATGTCTCTCTCCCGCTCCTTGTATCTATGTAGATTTTTCTTCCCTTCTTGAGACACGCCCTCTCGGTCATGCTCACACACACTATCGCCTCATTTTAAGATGATACCTCTCGCACACACACTCTTTGTGTCTTTGTCACACATGCACTCCGTCCTCCTCCCCTCTCCCTCTCTCTCACACACATGGGCTTTTTGCAACAACTAGCAAGATGCCCATGCGTTGCACGGAACATGAAGATGCATTTGTATGAGTAGTTTATCTTGTGGGAGAAAAGGATGAACAAGGGAAGGCCTTATTTTCAAGTGTGGAGAGGGGTGTGGGTATCTTTTTGCAAAATTGCCATAGTTTCCTTCCTATCTGTCAGATATATATCGTACGGCCTATATTGCACGATGGCAGGCACACGATCATCACCAACTATGCTTTTTATAAGAGTAGGGATAAAAAAACAGAGTTGGTGACAATGGTGGGCCTGCCATCCTGCAATATAGGTCATCCGATTTATATATGACGGATAGGAACGAAACTGTGGCAATTTACCCGCACTCGTGTCCACATTTGCAGATAAGGCCTTCCCTCGTTCATCCTTTTATCCCACAAGATCTTGATGTTCCGTGCAACGCACGGGCATCTTACTAGTAAGAGTAGAAATTAGACATATACCACTTCTCGAATCTTGAAACCAACAACATTCCTCCCTTATCTCATCAAAACCGCCAAAGGAATATATTTTGAGTGAAACATAACATTTTTTAGTGATATATGTATTTAAAAACTAGACTTTTTTCTATCAAATCGGTGAATATGTATTAATCTACTCAGATCATGTGGCAACGCATTGGCACATTTCTAGTAGTTATTATAATTTTGTGGACACCAGACAAATGGTGGAGTACATATACGAAGAGAAGAGGCGCACGCACGCAGTCGGTCTCTCGCTGTCTCACACACATGAGTGTTACGTAAAGGCAATGTTAACAAATAAACCCTAAAACCCTAGGTGCACGGTTGCTGCATTCGCGGGTACCGGGTACATGGTGGAGCGCACCTTTGTAGGAATAGTCAGCTCGCGTGATAATTTGATCCATAGGAGTTAATGGCCGGGACCACAGGTGAACGACTTGGAGGCGGTGGCTCGCCAGTTACCACAGATCGAGTAGCCACATTTAAATTATCATTTTTAGCGGGGTTAAGAGTTCTGATTCAATGGCGCGTTATAAGTACTAAGTAGTTCTTAGAACGATTGGTATGGAGCAAAAATGGAATTCATAGTACTACCTACTATGTACCTCCTTGGCGTATGGTTGTATGGGTTTATGTTGCGAGATGTTGAACCTGGTAGTTCTAGGGCAAAACTATGTTTAGATTTAGATGTTGGTTTTCACTAATGAAAATCGGAAGGGGGAAACCCTTCTTTGATTAAAAAAAACTACTACCTCTGTTCTGGTTTACTAGTCCCCATCGTTTTTTGGGTCAAAGTTTGTCCACAAATTTTACTTGTAAAATGTGAATGGAAAACAAGATTTTGTTATACACAAACAAAAAGGACTGGAGGGAGTGATTGCTCTGACACGAACGCGACCTCTCATAGCGCAGGCATTGAACCGGCGCGCCGGCCAAGAGGGCCCCACTTGATGTAGGCCCGGCTGAACACGCCTCCTCGCCGCATGCAGCCGGCTTCAGACTGCCACGCCTGCCTTCATTGATCCGTGCGTGTGCCAGCAACATGTCCTTCCGCGAGCCGGCCAGCATTTTAGAAGACAAAAGGTGACCAAAATATAATTAATTATGCATGGTCTTGACTTGTTGTGCTCGCACTGGTAGCGGGAACTAGAGGTTTTTCTTTATTCATAACTCTCCTCAATTTTTTTGGCTTTGAAGTGAATCATGGTTGTGGACATTATGTATGAATGTGGAGATATCTGTGAACATAAGTTTGATGTGGAAGTTGAACTTGGAATGTCGGGCTTGCGCGTGAACTATACCATGTCCAATGCTTCGTCTGTTATTGTTTGGAAAGTAATTGTTGTTATTACATGACCCGAAAAAAAATATTTTGTTCCACATTAGTAGATGCACGGACATCACAACAGGCATGCTGACTGGATAAACATTTGAACCTAGCTACTATGAAGGAAATTTTGTATTGACAACAGTTTTAGATAGCAGGAGACGCCTAGCCTGCTCTGCCTCTGCTAGCTTATTTCTGGCTTCCTCCATCTCTTCTTTGGCATGGGTGAAGAGAGCATCGGATTGCTCTTTTCACTTCTTTAGGAACTCAACTACATTCTCAAGGGTTGCTACACGCTTTCTTTCAGCCTTTACTAGAGCCACGAGGACACGAACAGCTGACGACTCCACCTGGCTTGTGTGTAATCCAGCATCATCTGGGAATTTGCACCTTGTGTCTAATCCAGCATCATTAGGGAACTGGCACCTTGTGTGTAATCCAGCCTCATTCTGGAAACATGATCTCGAGGTTGACCATACTTCCCTCCTCACAGGAACTGCATCCTGACATGAAGTTACTTCTTTTTTAGATAATTACTCATAGCAACCTAGATCCATTTAGTAGAAGCCAGATGAACAGAACTGGGAGAAGTGAATTCAAAAGGAAAAATATAAAAACAAACTGCAAGGTGAGAACACCCACTTCCTACATCAAGCTAAAAACGAAAGCATTAGGACGATTAAGACTCTTCTTATGACACATCGAAGAACATGAGGCTTAAGAGAAACAAAAACTACAACATATACACATTGAAGAACACGAGGCTAAACGAAAGTAATTGAAAGGGTGTTACTTACCAAAGCTTGTTTTACAAGTTCGGTGCAGCTCCTCTTTAACTTTCCACGCTCCTTGAAGATGTCCCCAATATCCCGTGTTTGGTCTTCATTGCTCCTCTGCATGTTCGCACTCGTGGTTTTAAAATCTCAACATGGCAAGACAAATATACTACTAGTAACACTCGTGCATCTTGTGGGCAACATTAAAGCACTCGTCTGCCATGTTAGAGCATCTCTAACAGAATCGTAACGCGCGGCTCTTTAAAAAAGTGTTTACAGTGCTGAGATCGAGAGGTAGAGATAGGGAGTAGAGGATAGTTCTCAGCATAGATAGATAAAAAAAGATTATTCAACTACTCCTCGTCGTCCGACTCCTCCTCGGTGATGTCCTCCTCCAACGTCTGACTATAGGTGTGAAGATACCGATCGTCGTCTGATTCCCAAGGCGATGCTGCTCCTAGGCTCATGTTGAATTGAGCGTCCGCTTTTCGCCTACGCTTGTCCTCGCGATAGGCGGCTCACTCCGCCCTCCTCTTATCCCTCTCCGCCCTCCTTTGCTCGTAGAACTCACGCTCGTTGATGATGTCCTACTGGAAGCGTTGGCGCCACAGCGCCATGGCTTCCTCGTCCATCTCGGCGATGCCGAGACGGTGCTCCCGCCTTCGGTTGTCGCGATGATCCTCGTCGGTGATAAGCCGCGGTAGAGGCGCGAGCTCCTATGCCCGCTCCCGCGTCGGCACCTTGGGGAAGTTCAATGTTCTATGAGGCCACCGGAGGCGCCACGCCATCGCGTCGTATGCGCGGGCAGCCTTGTTGGCGGTGTCGAAATTGCCGAGGCCGAGGCGCATCCCGCGGAACCGGATCTCAGCGGAGAAGCTGCCGGAGGGGCACGCGCGGACGCCGCGGTATCCCCATGTTTCCCGGCGACGCGGCGGCATGGTGGCGCGGCAGCGGCGAGGCGAGAAAGAGCGGGGAAAGAGCAGTGGCGAGGCACGGAGCAGGGAGAGAGTGGTGGCAAGGCACAGAGCGGTGGGAGGGCGTTGGATTTTTAAAGCGCGCCAGACGCCGCGCGCCAAAACTAGCGCACGCCCGACCGCTTTTTCCCACGCGCGCGCCATCCTTTCCCAACGTCTCTGCTATCTCTACTCTCTTCTCTACTACTATATTTATTTTATATTTAATATTTATCTCTACTTCTCTACTCTCTATTTTTTCTCTACTTTTTCCCTACTCTTATGAAAAACAGAGTTGGTGATGATGGTGTTCCTTCCATCCTGCAATATAGGCCATCCGATTTATATCTGGCAGATCGGAAGGAAACTGTGGCAATTTTGCAAAAAGATACCCACACCCCTCTCCGCATTTGCAAATAAGGCATTCCCTCATTCATCCTTTTCTCCCACAAGATAAACTACTCATACAAATGCATCTTGATGCATGCAACGCATGGGCATCTTGCTAGTTCTAAAAAACTATCCATCATTTGCCACACTACTGGTTGCAGATGAAATACCTACCCAAGCACAACGCGATACAGGAGCGACGCACAATTACAAGCTGATATTCTGTTGGACAATGGAGGCTATAACCAATTACTTTTACGGGAACAATAGCACCCAGGAAATTTGAAGGGTAGGTATGAACAAAATTGGAACAGCACATGTACTGCTAAGTCATTCAATACACACATTACCAATCGAGGAGGAGAATGATGGTCGCAGCGGCCTCTGTGAGTCATGGTCGGCAACGGGAGTCAGTTCATTATCCACGACGGTGGTGCTTCTGCACTTGGCATCGGCTTCCAGGAAGCAGATCCGAGACCATGGAAGACGGTGCCGGGGAAGAACCTCCATGTACGACGATGACGGTGGACCGGCTCCAGTGCGGTGTACGAGGTCGTCGATGAGGCAGATGTGCTGTAGTGGACGAGTGTGCTGATGTAGAAGGGGAGGAGCACAAAGGCTGCAGTGCCGTGGAGAAGTCTATTTTGCGGTGGGGATAGAAAATGGGGAGTATTCAGGTGTACTACTTTGGGTGCCGGGGTGGGGTTGGCTGGGTAGGGTGAACCTGAAGTTACAAAAACAGCCCCCTACCAACCGTCATCCGTAGGCCTGTTCCGAAGCCTATTATGGTAACTTCCCGCTGCTCAAATTAGGGTCGCGGGAGATTTTCCCGCCGACCTCAAAATTTTGTGACACTGAACTCCCCGTGTGGCGTGTTGGGTGATTCGGCTAAGCAACTAGCGAGTAGTACTAGTAAACTCTGCATATTAGGTTTGACCGAAGTCAAACTTCCTAAAGTTTGACCAAGTTTATAGAAAAATATAAACATTTACCATAACAGATATGTATGATGTGAAAGTACATTCAATAATGAATCTAATGGTATTTATTTGTTATTGTATATGTTAATATTTTTTGTTATAAACTTTCTGAGAGTTTACAAAACTTGACTTTGACCAATGCTAATACGCAGACTTAAATAAAAAGGAGGGTGTACACATTTGTTTTCTTAGTATGTAGTGAATTAATCATTTGTTGAAATTGTGGAATAAATATATTAGGCTACTGACTTCGAATGTAATGGTCTATACAATTCAATAGTTACAATCATTGTCGAATTCCAAGATGTATACGAGGTCTATAGTACTTCACAACATGCTCAAACTCGCATAATCCCAGTCAAATGACAATCAAAATGCATTTCATAGTTATTACTTTGTAGGATGCAACAAAACCAACAATAACTCTACATCAACCATTATAAAAGCAATATTTTGAACATATCCCAATGTGTGAATGAAACGTGCAGAGAGAGCTTGCGAAGATGGAGCAGATAGGGCGGGACAGATTGTATGTATGTGGATGAGAGAGTAGGAGACAAACCTAACGAAACAGAAAGAGGGAGATAGAGAGAGAAAGAGAGAGGAAGAAGTTAGGTCTGTGAGAAAGATGGAGACATGTAATGTACGTGAGATGTGTGTGCATCTGGTCTCTGTACACGTGGAAGGAGAAGATACAACAGGTTTGATGAGAGAGCTGGAAAAACATGGACGAGAGGGGAAGGATCACGTGGGTTGAGGGATTGATAAACTTGTGCGTGGGAGAGAGGGATTGGTAATTTTATGCGAGAGAGAGAGAGGGTGGGGGAGGAGTCAGTCAGCCGTCGTCACATCATCCTGCTTCCAAATGGCCCCGCATTCTCTAGCGCAGTGTGGTCGCCGTCTTCGATCTCCTCGATGTCCTCTTTGAAGATTGAGGTGTTGTGCATGCTGGGTGCGAAGAAGCACAAGCGAGAGTGGTCGCCATATAACCTTGGATGGGGATGAATTGTGTGCTCGGGGGAGGGGGTGTGTGTGTGATGTGTGCTGTCTGTGTCTGTGTGTGTGTGTGTCTGTGTGTGTGTGTGTTAGATATTGAGAGAAAACAAACCTAAGGAGAGAAATGTGTGTGTATGTGACGGAAAGCTACTTGCTAAACAGGGTATTCACGAAGAGATTGTGCGTGCGAGATAGAGAGCGAAGTGCGGGCCTTGAGGTGGGCAGGGGCCGGGTGAGGGTAGATGGTTGTTGTGTTACGGATGCTCCTCTCTCTCTCACACACACACGCACACACACACAAGTAAAATAGAAGACCATTCTCTCATGTATACACAACGTATCGGCATCTGTCTATGTATCACTCATGCATGATCATTTGCACATTCACACCTCTCTATGTCTCTATCACATGCACACCGTATCCACATTGCCCTTCCGCCACAACACACATATGGACACATACACACGTTCTCTCTCAGTCACACACACAGGGGGCTGTTTGGTTTGAGACTAAGTTTGCCTAAGGTTGCCACACCTAAGGTTAGGAAAGTTTGACCAACTTAGGTGGGTGTTTGGTTCAAGCCACACCTTAGGCAAGCCACATTAGGGTCCCACATTACATACACTCAAAAAGTGTGGCAAGATTCCCTTAGGCTTGCCAACTTGTGGCTCTCATTTTGAAAAACTAACCTTAGGCAAGTGTGGCAACATTGTCTCTATGACAAGTGGGCCATAGGGACAATAAAGTGTGGCAAGCCAAAGTGTGGCAAAAACCAAAAACATGCCAACTAAATTGTGGCTGCCAAATTTTGGCTTGGAAAATGGTGGCTGGGAACCAAACAGCCCCTAAATCAGTATTAAAAAAACTAGGGCGCACCTAAAATGTCCAAATCCAAATAAACACAAACTGGAGCTAAATTCAAATATATGGAAATATTGTAGCATCAAGAACTTTTCCCAGAAAAAAGTTGAGTAATATTCAGGGATTGTTTTCACACACACAAAAAGGTTCGTTGGATGTCCTTCGAGCACGGCACGGTGACGCGCCGTTTGATCGACCGCGCGGCCGCGGTTCACGCGCTTGCACAGGATTCCGTATCGTGGATGTGGTAACTAATAAAAGCGCTGCCTAAGTCTAATGTTTACGTGTACTAGTACGGTTTTCTTTTAAGTTTAACCAACCCTATATAAAACTAAACTAAGCTCCCATACGTGCACCCATCAATATGCCGCCGCCGTTGCGCATGCCGACGCCTACCTGCTCCGACCAACAACTTCTCGCCCATCACTGCTGTGTCGCCGCGAACCTGAAGGCTCGCCCGCTCACGTTGTCTGCAGCCCCTCCTCGCGATGCCGCCACGCTACCAAGCACGCAAGCAGCTAGTGGAGCCGCGTCTATGCACGCAGCGTACGAAGAGGAGGACGAGCGCGTGCTCCAGCACGCCGGCGAGGAGGAACTAGCGTGTCATTGTCGAATCCGCCCGCGCGGACACTACAAAAAAATACACTTCTGTGATGATACGTGTTTGTCACAGTAGGTCGCTTTTTGTCATGCATGTACATCCATGACAAATTTATGACAGAATCAAGATAGTCAAACATGTGCTGTCGTAGAAGTGTTCCATGACATTACCAAAATTATCATCACGGAAGTGTCCACTTCCATGACGATAAATCGCGTGTCACAGAAGTGCTTTCGTCAAGGGTGACCGACACGTGGCATCCATTGTAACGGAACGTCGTTAAGCTATCGGGTCGGGTTTTGGATCCGATAACCCGTTAACAGCCCCGACCAATGGGAAATTTCCACGTGTAAAATTCTTATTGGCCAGACAAAACACGTGTCAGCTCGTCAGTGGGTCAGATAGGCGCCTATGATACGTCGACACGTGGCACGGCCCAACAGAGGCCTATTCCTGTGAAAAAGCCGGCCCGTTTGACTTGGTCAAAAGCTGGCGGGCCGGCCCATGGAAAGCCTGTTAACGGCCTGTTCGCATATAGCCCATTTACAGCCCGCTAACCCAAGGCCTGTTACGCCCTATCCGAATTAGGCCCAGTAGCGTCATCTGGGCCATCCAATATGATTCCAGCCCGTTTTTACTTCTGGCCCATGTATGGCCCATGACGTCTTTCGGCCCATATGAGGCCCTATGTAACTCTTGGCCTATTAACGGCCCGTGGTGAAACTGGCCCGTAATGAACAGTGTATCACTTTACACCCAATAATGGCCCGTGGTGAAACTGGCCTGTAATGAACAGTGTATCACTTTATACCCATTAACGTCCCGTTATTCCATTGGGCCGTTTCCATCCCATGTTATCTTTCGGCCTTCTCAGAGCCCATTTATTCTTGGGCTCATTTCCAGCATTCTTTTACTTACGACCCGTTACTGTCATTTTCTGCTTGTGGGCCAAATTCAGCCCGTGGTTACAGTCGGCCCGTTTGTGGTCCGTTAATACGTTGGACCATTTTCATAGCGTCATCAAATACGGCCTATTAACGATGGCCCGTTACGGTCGGCCCATGAACGGACGATTCCAACTCTAGACCGTTTACGGCCATAATGCGGCCTGTTATTGGCCCATGTTTGGCCAATCAATCATACAGCCCGTATAAGGCCCATTGATGATACGGCCTGTAGAAGGCCTACTGTTTCTACGGCCCGTAAAAGGCCCACTATTTCTACGGCCCGTAGGAGGCCCAGTGTCACTACAGTAAATATTAGCTCATGGTTATTGTGGCCTAGTTTTAAAAAATAGGTTATTGCAGCCACTAGTTAACCGCGGAAAAAGAACTGCAATGACTACAAGCAAACAAATAAACAAGACAACAAGGAAATAAATAAGCAAGCAACTAATGTTAGGCTATCACAGCTATTACACATATTACATCCACTGGGCATCAAAGTTCGCCACCAGTGCAAATATAGGGAACAAAGCAGCATATCATATACACTGGCCGTCAAAATTGGCCACGAGTGCAAATAAACACGGCAGCAAAACAAGAGCATAACTGAAACAACTTCAGAAGAGCTCAAGAAACGTTATCCTGGGTATCTGGCAATAAGCTTAGCAAGTTGATTAGCTTTGTCCTGTTTGGTGCTAAAATCTTCCAACGCTTGTTGTTGCACCAGAAAGTATGCATCTGAATGCTCCAGGGACTTCCGCAGTCCTTCCACTTCTTGTTGCAGCATAGCTGATCGATGTCTTTCAGCTTGCAGTTGAGACTCAAGAAACCGAACTGATTCAGACAGTGAGTTTGAATAGCTTGTGCAAGCGGTAGTTGCCAGTAACTCCAATAATAAACCAAGACAGGATGTGTCACTATCCTGAACCTTATCTGCATTACTTCCTTTACCGTTGCTTAGTAAGGCACTCTTCCCCAATATTTGGTCAACATTCTAAAAGAAGAAACAAGCAGACACATAACAAGTTTAGCATGTACTACTATATGAAACTCATTTCGGTGAACCAGTTCATTAGTAAGGTGGACAGGATTAAACTACAAAGTCTTCTATTGCCAAGTACTAGTACATAATAAAAGCATCAAACAAACATATATCTATGTCCTATGGTAGCCATGGAATCTTAAATTAGAACAGTTGTTCTTCAGGTTTAGGCACTTGTTCTACATGAACAGAGTATAGTAAAATGCAAGAATATAATACTTAAAAATAGAAAATGAGCTCATAGACCTTACCACATTCTTGGTTCGGGACCAGTACAGAACAAGGCATTCCCAGTCATCGTCCAGTAAATGTGTCTCAGGAGAACGTAAGGGAATTTGATGAGTTTCTTTGCCGGTGAAGTACATTTTCTTCAGGTAATTCCGATACTACCACCAAGCATTCTTGAAGATAGCAGAGGTATTAGCACAGGTTACCTCATCCTGAGTTTCCAAATTGGTCCTTCTCTATAGAGAAAAATGGGAAAATTTGTTGTATTATAACCATCATGGAGGTAGGATGTATGTGACGAAGCAAAGTAATTGCCACGAATAACATTACTTACACATAACTCCTGGACAAACACCTGCAACTGGCCTTTTCCTTCATCTTTAGTATAATATTTCCAAGATGGGAAGATACGCACATACAATTTAACAACATCAAATGCGATAGATGCTAAACTACGACTAGCTGGTTGTGCTTCCTCCACAGGAATAGGCGTACTAACTGGTGGAGTTGGGGTTCGCCGTGATAGTACTGGCCCTTTGGGCACTGGATCTGCCTAACTAACTGCTCTTGTTTGGGAGCTTTGTGGTGGAGATGGTGGTGTGTCAACAGGAACTGGGTTACTATCGGCTGGGGTTGGGGTTAGATTGGGTGAAGCTGGTTCTCTGTCCATCATAGTAGGGGTACAATCTGCGAGAGTTTGGGTTATGTGTGGTAGGGCTGGTTCTTGTGCATGTACAACCAGGGTGCTATCTCCACCAAGAGGTAGCACTGTTTTATTTGAAGACCGTGTTTTTAGTCCGCTAGATACTGGCATCACCCGCTCCAATTCAAATGGCTGATAAATAGGAAACATAGTTGAATGTACAAACATTGTATGAGAGACAGATGCAATAGATAGTGTGGAAAAAGAGGGCATGAAATAGTTGACATGTATATTGTTTAACTAAAACGGATAGCATGACATAATTTCACATATATGATGTCTATCTAAACTGGGTAGCATAGCATAACATAATTCAAAGATATGATGAATAACTAAACAGGATCGCATGACATAATTCACCTACATGTTATCTAAGTAATCAGGATCACATCATTTAATTCTCATATGTGATTTATATGCTAAACAGAGGGCATTCGATATGATGTCTGAACAAAGAACATGGTGTTGAATATTGTGTATATGATGTCTAAATTATGCAATGCAAGACACTGTATGCATGATATGAACAGTATAACCGTGCCAAGTTAGAGCATACACCTCAGTGGGGGAATAGGACTGGTCATCTGTCTCTGAATCCATCTCTGAGGAGCTATCGGGACCCAACAAGAGATCTGCTTCGACAGGTAGCACTGTCTGCTCTGAAGGCCTTGTTTTCACTCCATATTTTTCCATCTCCCACCCAAATGGCTGATTCACAGGAAGAGTAGTTTAATGTACAAACATTGTCGACAAATGGAAATGTAGTGAAGAAAAGGAAGGGCAAGATATCATTCAAATATATGATGCCTGGTTAAACAGGATGGCATTACACATTTCACATATATTATGGCTGGCTAAAAGACATGAGACTGCATAATTCCCATATATGATATAGAAACTAAACAGGTGGCATTACAGAACATGTCTAAACTAAGCAGATGACATATATGATGTCAAAAGTAGGCACTGCGAGGCAACATATCCATGATATGACTAACATCATCATGCCAAGGTAGAGAAAACACCTTGGGGGGTAAATAGGAGTGGTCAGCGGCCCCGAATCCGCCTCAGAACAGATATCTTCCTCTGGATTACAATCTGGAGAGGGGTGGGGAGGGTTTGCCATTGAACCCACCATGGAGCGATGTCTGCATGACATTGTATTGCTGCGGAAAACTCTTCTCTTTTTCTCTACATGTTCAGCATGACTGTGTACAATATCGGACATGCATACTAAAAAAATATGGTGAGATTATGTAAGGAGAGCATGCAGAAATTTAGAATGATGGTAACCACCAGTGGATCGGTGTTTTTTCGTTTAACCAAAATAGCCCTAATGGATCGACGTGAATGTATAGTAATAAGTGATGCAACAAGTGTACAACCTCTTTGCCGTAGCCGTGTCGACCTCAGCATCATTGGGTTGGTCGCTGAAGCAGTTGAGGCAAAGGAGGCTATCGGAGGTGTGGAAGAAGATCTAAGGAATCTGTAGACGGCATCCAGGGCACTGCTCTGTTGTGATGGATCGTTCTGTCGTTGGAGCAGCTCCGGTGAGCCGTAAGACGTCAAGGCTGAAGCAGCACAAGACAGACATCGTCAATCTCAAGTGGGATTCTAATAGCATCTCTAATAGATGATGTAAAATGGATGTAAAATTAACATCACCAAAAACCACATGACTACAACAGATGAGGTAAAAACTGTTGACTCTGAACTTAACTGTTGAAACTGAAATTTACTATGGAATCTGAATGCTACTGTCGAAACTGAACGCAATGGTAGCAGAGAGGCACTTGACATGTAGTTTAGGGAGGGCCTGCAGTTCATCTTCAACCTGCACCCCCCTGAGCCGCCAGCCACCACCGGCCGAACCGCCGGCCCCAGCGCTGCCTCGCCGCCCCGAAACAACTCGCCACCGCCGCCCCGGCCAGCCCTCTAGGCCCCCCGCCCCCCACCCTGAACCCTAAGATAGATAGTGGGGTACCTCTCCGGCGAGCCCCCGTCCCCGCTGCGGGTGGTTCTTCCTTAACTCCGGCGAACCCCCCCAACCCCTGAAAATCGACTGACCCAAAAGTCGATTCAGTCGACTGAAGTGTGGCTTAATCGGAGCAGAGCAGCAGCATGAGCGAGGGGGAGAGCAGCAGCAGCTGGGCGAGCAAGCGATCGAGCGAGAGCCAGAGCAGCAGTAGTAGATCCGGCTGGTATGGACGCCGCCGCCAAAGGGGCCTCGCACTTGGGGAGAGCCGCCGTGGAGATGTCGCCCGCAGCGCCGGCTTCAAGGTAGCCGCTCCGTGGGGGTGCGGGATGGAGCACCGTAGGCGCCGGGAGGTCGAGTTAAGGAGAAGGTGCGATGCGATGAGTGTACAACCTCTTTGGTGGCGCCGAGTAGGCCTCGCCTTCGTCTGAGGAGTCGGTGAGGATGTTGTGGTTCCGGTGGAGCAGGTTAAGGCAGCGATGTGGGGATGGAGCAACCGCGATAGACGAGGCGATCGTTAGAGCAGCTCCTTGGAGGTGGAGGACGGGGCGGCTGAACCGGCGGGACGGCGAGATGGACGATGGATCCTCATCCGGGAAGGTGGACGAGGGACGTCAAGCTGTTGCGCTGGACAACATAGTCGGGGAAGAGGCTCCGGCTGGGCAGCGGTGACGTGGCGGACGGAGGAGGGTGGGGTTTCGCGGCTGGAGCAAAGAGGTTATGGCGGCCTGGGATTTCCAATGGCGAAAAGGGGACGATGGGAGGGGGTGAAGCATGACTTAGGAACGTGCTTGTCCAAAATGTAGGGTGTGTTACAAAAGTACCCCCCACCGATTTGAACTAGCGGCCCTTTCGGCTCACTGTTAGAAGGGGGATGTTGCATGTCGGGATTTGGCAGCTGGAGGGAGTTTTCACGCGCGTTGTAATTTCGGGATAGCAAGGCGCGGGTTGTGAAGGCGCCATTTTTGGGAGCACGATATCTGAATTTTCGGGATATAACAAGACGTGGGTTGAATTTTAGGGACAAGCCTAACGTGTAGTAATATTGTACTTGTACGTACCAAATTAATTCACAATTCCCTCAACCAAAAAGAAAACAAAAAAATAAAACTATTCACACCACACAAAGAGAGAGTCTTGCCCCGTTTTACTATACAAATGCTATTCAAAGCTACTCCCTCCTTCCATCTATATAGGGCCTAATGCGTTTTTCGATGCTAATTTTAACCAAATATTAGAGCAATGATATATGACATGCAAATTACACAAAGCACACCTTTAAATTCGTCTGTGAAAGGTTCTTTCAATGATATAATTTTCACATTGTGCATGTCATGTACTATTAATCTTGTCAATAGTCAAAGGCGGTCTTAAAAATCTCATTACGCCCTATATAGATGGAAGGAGGGAGTATGAATCCATGTTATGTCTGATTAAATTTTTTCGCTTGTTGTATAATGCATGTAACCTACTCATACCAACATTTTAGTGAATTCCAAATGTCTATACTACCGCTGCAATTCGAACTAAATTTGAATTCGTTTCTCTATTTCAATAAGAATCTACAATCATGATTGTTGCCAACTTCAACCATCATAGTTTCCTTGCTATCCGCCAGATATAAATCAGACGGCCTATAATGCAGGATGGCAGGCACACCATCATCAACAACTCCGTTTTTATAAGAGTAGAGATAAAACATATTAAATGTAGTATACCATGTTCATAACCACACCATGTGTATCACCGTTATATATATTCACACATCCGTGGGTTTGAAACACTATGATAAATTCTTGAAATATCCGAATTCGCTTTTTATAATGAAGTATATATGATCTCTATTCGTCTTTTACACCCACACAACCCTCTTATCTTTGTAGCTAGCGCTAACTTTCTCTTGTGCATGCACACGCCTGCATCCCTCTCACCCTCCCTCAGCATTCTCTAGCTCCATCACGCAAATTCTTGTTTTCACTTTAGGTCGTTCACCCACGGTGTGTGTAGGCCCCCATCTCCTTCTTTATGGCACACATCAATCGATATGCCTCTCTAGCCAGGTGTGCCTAGCACAAACACAAGCTTCCCCTCTTCTCTTGTCACCGTCCATGCCTCACTCCCACCACTCTTTTCATTGTTCTTGTACTCGCACACTCCTCCCCCTCGATATAGTATGCCTCTCATACCACCTCCTACATGCATCCCTCTCTCTCTATCCTTCTCCTCATGCCTCATTTGCTTCTAACACACACATGCATGTATACCGATCGATCTCCCAACATATACCTAGATCGACTTTAACTACCCCCCATCGATCGACGTACCTCACAAGTTAAGTCTCTCCTTTATTTTACAAAGGGCGATTGACCTTCCTATGTAGTTACATCTGCTTACCACAGCCACATCGTCCCCCCTCATCATTCGTGCATGCCTCCTGACCCGTCTCTCACACGCACGTGCACAGACAACAAGCAACCATCTCCTCTCTTATTGATATTGCGGGCGTGCCCTCCTTTTGTCTAGCAAGCCTATCCCACCATTTGTTAGAAGCAACTGCACTACCACCCCCTCCAACTCTCTAGCTCTGTCTCTCTCCCAACCTTATTCATCTCCTGCACATATGCATGGATGTCGATCGATCTCCCTTAATACATGAGGCAGATTGATCTCCTTAATACATGAGGTAGGCCTCTCTCCTCCTCCACACATATACCAGCCATTGTACCTCTATAGTTAATTGGGCCTCCCTCTTCCCCCACCACACACCGATAGTCGAGCGCTGCAGGTAGGTATCCATGCCATAGAGACAAACTGCACATGTCCCATCTCACGTTCCAATAGGCCAGCCACTCTATATCTTTGACATGCGCACACACAAATTCGATGGCACTCTTTATCGATCGTGCGCTCACACACACACATCATCCCTCTCTTCGATTCTATGGACACCTCAAGCCGATGATACCTCCACTCTCTTCTCGTGGATCGCCCCCTCTATATATATGTTATATCCAGGACTCTATTTCACACACATTGCATATGTTAAATTTTTTTATTGACCCCCCCCACACACAAAAAAAACTCTCAAGAACACACACACTATATCTCTCTAGGTTTGTATCTCTCTCACACAACCCCACGTAGGTGGTGTACGTATACAAGAAGAGAATAGGTGCACCGTGCACGTACTCATGCTTCGTGCCCAGCCACACCCGCGCGGGTACACGGTGGAGCTCATTTCTCCGCAGAAGCTGAATTTGTTTTTGTAACATCAAGTGGCCAGAGACTCGAAAACTTATTTGCCCATTAGTGACTTGTCAGGGCGGTGGATTTTAGTTTGTACGATAATGCTGCATCCACCTAAAGTAACGAAAGTTCTTACGTAAACTTCCTAGTAATTCCCTCTTCGTAGGTGCAGCATTACTCCTAACATTTGTAATATCAGTTTGAAACTTGTAATATTGCCGTGTCCTATTCCTGCATTTTCGAAATCCTGCGAATCAAACAGGTCCTGAGTTGGTGATGATGTTGTGCCTCCCATCTTTCACCAATAGCCGTCGGCTCTAGATCTGACACATACAAACCAAGCTTCTCCATTTTTGCAAAAAGATGCCCACACTTGTTCCCTATTTACAAACAACTCCTTGTCTCGCACAATCTAGGAGTAGAAGGCCATGGAAAAATCTAGCACGATGGCCGCTGTCGGAGCCGTCCACCCCCAATCTTGGTGTTCCGTGCAATGCACGGGCATCTACGCACGAGAAATTATGTTGAACAGGGCTAGTTGTAAGCAGGCTAGCTCTACAGCCATGATGATAGTGACTGCAGATGGTGAGGCTGACTATGGTATGCCGAACATGGCGCCTATACTCAGGTGTCATCTCTGGCGCAGGGTCTTGTCACTTCACTGTGAGGAGTAGCACGTAATAATTTGACCAACGGGTAGTATAGTGCTAGTACTCCTACTACTACATTGGTAGTACTACTACTAGTACTAGTAGCACCACCGTTTGGATTTAGGAGTACTACCATGTCCACCGGCACCGAGGAACGTCTCCAGGTAGTATTGCTTGAGGCCGCCAGGGCGAGGGGCCGCTTGGACAACAACTTCGTCTCCTTGTTCGACGAGGTCCTCGTCGGTTTCCTCAACAAGTTCACCGTCGTCAAGAAGCTTGCGGACAACTTTGACGTAAGCCTCCAATCGACGCGCCCAGGCTCTACGATGCCCGCCGCCCTCAACGGCCACTATGGTAACAACCTCTTTGATGCACTAGTGGCCCTGCGACTGCCCACCGTCGCGTTGGAGAATGTCCACCTCGAGGTCGCGCTCGCCGCGTAGCGCCTGGCGCAGCAAGACACCATCGACATAATCACCCACGTCTACGCGCAAATCGTCCACAAGGACTACTACATGCAAGAGGAGGACGATATGACGCTGGCCTTCTTGGAGCGTAGGGCAACCTTGGACGGCACTGTTCAGAAGCACGTTAAGCTCGCCACCAACGACGCTGCTCCTCACACGTCGGTTGGTGACCCGGCACACTAGGGCGTGAGGATGTCGTTGAACGTTGATGGATCCGTATGTATTTTTATCTTTCCATCAAATCCATGTAGTTGTATATGATACTACAGTAATTATCTTGTCGGATGGCTGAGAAAACAGGAGGGAGAAGAGATGGCTGTAGCATGGACTCCAAGAAAATTGGTGTCTGATGGGACTCGTGTGGGTGGCGTGTGCCGTACTGCTAGACGTGAGTGCTACTGAGTTATGGCCCATGCCACCCCATTATATCGAGGTACGTAGAACAAATTTCTTGCAGTCCGTGCTCAGCCCTCCTCTATCTCTCTTCTCAGCCAGCAAGCGGACGCACAGAGCCCATCTTCTGTTTTCTCACATGCGGCCCCACATGTCAGTGAAAACACAAGAGGACCCACTGAACCTGCACATCCTTCACCTCGACGTGCTGGTGATGAAAAACAAATCCAATAAAGATCTTCGGTGGCCGCTTTTGGAGTTACTCAAGAGTAGTAAGATTCTATTTACAGTTTAACCCAAGATGCACATCTCGTGACTTCAACTACCACTCTATTTTCTTTCATGACACGACCTGGATGTTGGATGTCCCACGTGTCGGCAAAAGGAGGAAGAACCCGACCAAATCTTCGGTTCTGCTTTCGGATTAGACTAGTTGTGCTAACTTAAAAATTTTATTGTGTACTCCCTCCGTTCCAAAATACTTGACTTCCATTTGTCCAAAAATGGATGTACCTATATACTAAGACATGTCTAGATACATATATATTTTGACAAATAGAAGGCATGTATTGTGCAACGGAGGGAGTAGAATGGATGCAAGTTTTTGTATTGGGAAGAAGAGTACATCCATATATTGATAGAGCGCAATTTAGTAGATGTTCTATCACTTTTAGCAAGCACAGACGCAAGATCGAGCCTCCGCAGATCAACAATGAATGCATCGAGAAGGCACTAATCCAACTTACAGGAGTAGTAAAATGTATTCTTGTGGTTCTTGTTTTCTTTGGTCTTGCTTTTCTAGTCAAAATTATCGTTGGAGTCCGTGCAAAATGGAGGTGCGTTTGGGGTCGTGCGTTGGAGTTGGCCTTACAAGTGGGACCGTAGTTAAGGAAACCGACTATCGGCAAACCCCCACCTCGCCCGCCGTGCGATGGCTGAAGTTAGAGAAACAACGAGGTTGAAGAGATTGCTCTAGCATGGACTCCAAGAAATAATATGGTGTCAGATGGATGTCGTGGTGGTGGCGTGTGCCGTACTCCTGGACGTGAATGCTTGTTCTGGCCCATGCCACCCTACTACTCCTACTACTTACTCCTACCAGTATATAGTATACTAGTATCAAGGATTCGAGGTGCTGGTTACGTCCAACGAACACATTAACATATGGCTACAGTAAAAAAAACCGCCCGACGCGCGAAGCATGTACAGCTAGTACAAATTTAGAGAAGCGACTCGAAAGCCATTCATAAATTTAGTAAGTTTATCACGGGCATATAATTTTATTACACACAACAGGTCATCAACCCACATCGACAACGAGGATACATTATAAATACTAAAGTTTTCACCACACAACAAATAACAATCCATGAAATGAACTTCAACTCAACCATTCCGCGGTGTTGGGAACGCTTGCTTTGAACCACAACTGATACTCTGGGACGGGCCATCTGTTGTCGATCTGGAGACCAACACAGGACCGATCATCCAGGCTGAAGCGGCCTACTCTATCAGTACGAGGGTAGGGAACCACCCAAATGTCCGAGGTATAGACACAATTTCTTCTAATAAATGTGTTAACAGCAGTTGGATCGCCTTTCACCATCATCGGATAGTTTTGTCCAAGGAAGAGCGAGTTTTCTCCAAGACTATCAATTCTGTGCCAGGGAGAAGGAGTTGGCGCTAGCACACTAGTATCCATCCCGAATACCATGCAATGGGTGTTGGAATAGGTCCGGAGAGTGCGACCATGGGAGACACCTGCTTCCTTACCAGTAACATCATCAGTGGGTTGTATACACACAAGAAGAGGTGGTCCATCGGAATTAGTTGCCAGGCGCCACAGAGTATATCGGCGCTGCTCGTCCTCATGCTCGTGATCATCACCATCGTCATCTCCCCCTTGGTTATAAAAATTTTCAAGTATAGGTGGTGGGATGTTCACAGGACCTTGGAAACACAAGAAGAAGGTTAATTAGTAAAGGGAAACTTGCTAACCCGCATGCATGTGGATGAAACAATTATAATTACGGTGGAAGACAAACGGACCGAAACTACTAGGATGCCATGCAAAAACAGTGCCACGAGTGGTGGCAGCAAACACAAGGCCCTCGTATTGAATTGCATCACAGTTCTCATCCGTGTATAGAAACTGATTTTTGAGCAATATCCATGGAGTTGAACCACGAAGGACGGCAACAAGTTTGTCGAAGATAGCAACAACTTGATAGTTGTTGTAATTCCAAGAGCGGTTGGGAACTCGACAAATTGCTATCTTCCATAGAAGACAGACACCATGATCGTATTGGAACATGCGTACATTACCGGTGTGCTCAACCTCTGGGCAGTGTGCTGAGATTTTTGGAAGTGGAACCCGGTGATGAGTGTACACATTCACAAGTTCCCACTCACAGTTGGACCCGATGTAAACAACCCAATCTCCATTTGCGCCCGCCCAAGCCTTGCCTTGAGAGATGGCATCTTAACATCATACGTATCATTATCAAGCGGCATCAACTGGCACAGGGCGAGGCCTCCGTCGTGCCGGCGCCAGTCATCAGGGTCACAACGAAGAAGATAGGGGAGATCAAACCGCTCCTTGACTCTTGGGTTCTTTGTAATGATGTTATTAGTTGAGTCGAGAATGGGCTTGAACGAACCTGCCATGCTAGCCGAGGTGATGACGTCGCACCGATCAATGAGTTCCTCCACCACGTCATCTTTCAGATCGGGGCAAGAATAACGGGGTCGTTTCCGGCCTGTTCCCTCCATGGAGAAGACGATCGAACAATGGCAGAAGAAAGGGTGAAGGGCTGAAGGAAAATCAAGGAGGGAGAGGAAGAGCGTGCGACAGCAGTTCCAAATCGAGAGGGAAAGGCGAAGAGTCGGTGGACGGTTGCGAGTTTGCCATGGTTCACGAAGAGGCGCCCCGGCCTACATGTCCGTTCGAACATACTCCTACTACTCGCTGTCGTCTCACTGATATGTTGGAACGGGACCACATGTCAACGAAACATGGTGTGTAATTTCTCGTGAAAAATTCGATCTGGGCGCGTTGGCCCGAGGTGCCGCATTAGTTATCGACCTTTATTTTTTTAATGGCGTGTCGATCAGTTTTGAAGCACGACTAACTGGTACCGTATGTGGAGAGGATGACAGCAGGGACCCGCCAAGGTCATGGCAGTACGCAAGCAAGTGCCTCCTTATTTCAAGCCAATAAAAAATGGGTCCTCCTAGTGGATTTCTGACATCTGGGTCCCATGCCATTGTCAACGTAGTCAATAAACGAGAGAATTGCACAACGAGCGGCTGACACCAAGGACCCAGCAGCTCGCCCAGTTATTTTTGTTTTGGGTTAATTTGATAAATGCCACTCCAAATCTGGTGTATCCGAGAAATGCCACTGCAATTTCCAAACTTTGAAAAATGCCATTTCATGCCATTTCTAGTGGCATTTTTCGAAGTCTGTAGTGGCATTTTTCAAAGTTTGCAAACTACAGTGGCATTTTTCAAAGTTTGCAAAAATTGCAGTGGCATTTTTTAAAGTTTGGAAATTGCAGTGGCATTTTTATGAATCGCCATAATTGGAGTGGCATTTATCTAATTTGTTTTTGAGACGGAAGCAGGCTGTCAACTGGGCTGTGCGGGACACTCTGGCCTGTCTAGACAGCCTTTTCTTTTATGTTTACCACACACCAGCCCAGTAGTTTTTTTCTTTCTGAAAATGGCTAGCCCAGTTCTTTTGTGATTTGTCAAGTAAGTCGCTTTATCAGGCCTGCCGGGCTGCAAATCTTTCAAGATGAGGAGAGCTTCATTTGGCTGGCCGAGAAAATGGCCTATCAGTAATGAGAAATGGGCTGTACATTTTTAAAACACATCAAACCAGCAATTATTTTCAAATATCTTTTTTTCATTTCGAGATTTTAAATTGCATTGATTTTTATGCGTGGACAATTTATTGGATTTTATATTGATATACATTTATTTTTAAAATCAGTCTGAATGTGACTCGAAATTTCGGGATTAAAAACAGTTCAGACTGCACCGACATATGCAAAATTTCGTATAATTTTTTAACCGTGGCCACAAATATGGGCTGTAATGCTAACATAAATAATATGGGCTCCAAAAAAACCCGTAAGAATTAGCAAATGGGCTGTAAATTATTTGAAATAATGGCAGATGGGATGTATGTTGTTTTCCACAGATTTGAGGTTTTCCACAGATTTGAGGCTTTCCACAAATGTCCATCCAACGACCGTCGTGCTTCTTCAATCTTTGCTCTTCCTGCTCCAGCCGCTCAAACAAGCGCCGGCAGGACGGCCTGCTCCCTCCTCCCCTGCAGTTGATTTATCAGCCATTTGCAAAGATATTTCAGTAGGTGTCAGCTTATTCAAGTCAAGTCTACGATATAAAGAGAGAGGCATAACACTAACACCGGCTCCAAGATCACATAAAGCAGTTTTAATATAATTTCTTTTAATGGAGCAAGGTATAGTAGGTACTCCGGGGTCTCCAAGTTTCTTTGGTATTCCACCCTTAAAAGTATAATTAGCAAGCATGGTGGAAATTTCAGCTTCCGGTATCTTTCTTTTATTAGTAATGATATCCTTCATATATTTAGCATAAAGATTCGTTTTGAGCACATCAGTTAATCTCATACGCAAAAGATAGGCCTAATCATTTCAGCAAATTGCTCAAAATCCTCGCCATCCTTTTTCTTGGATGGTTTCAGAGGAAAGGGCATGGGTTTCTGAACCCAAGGTTCCCTTTCTTTACCATGTTTCCTAGCAAGAAAGTCTATTTTATCATAACATTGATTCGTTGATTGTGGGTTATCAAGATCAACAGCAGGTTCAATTTCTACATCATTATCATTACTAGGTTTAGCATCATCATGAACATCATCATTAATAGTTTTACTAGGTTCATGTTCATTACCAGATTGTGTTTCAGCATCAGACATAGATATATCATTTGGATTATCAGGTGGTTCAGCAATAGGTTCACTAGAAGTTTGCACAGTTCTATCATTTTTCTTCTTCTTCTTTTTAGAAGAACTAGGAAAATCAATATTATTTCTTTGAGAATCTTGCTCGATTCTCTTAGGGTGGCCTTCAGGATACAAAGGTTCCTGAGTCATTCTACCAGTTCTAGTGGCCACTCTAACAGCATAATCATTTTTCTTACTATTCATTTCATTAAGCACTTCTTTTTGAGCCTTAAGTACTTGTTCTACTTGAGTGGTAACCATAGAAGCATGTTTGCTAACAAGTTTAAGTTCACCTTTAATATTAGCCATATAATCACCCAAGTATTTAAGCATATCGGAATCATATTTCAATTGTCTACCAAAATAAGCATTGAAATTTTCTTGTTTAACAATAAAATTATCAAACTCATCAAAGCATTGCCTAGCAGGCTTATAGTGAGGGATATCACCTTCATCAAATCTATAGAGAGAATTTACCTTTACTACCTGTGTCGGGATATCGGAATCATGAGGTTCTTCAATAAATAAAGAATTGAGATCATATGTTTCTTCAACAGGCGGTGAATTAAGACCATGTATTTCTTCAATAGGAGGTAAATTCTTAACATCTTCAGCTTTAATACCTTTTTCTTTCATAGATTTCTTTACCTCTTGCATATCTTCGGGACTGAGGAATAGGACACCTCTCTTCTTCGGAGTTGGTTTAGGAATAGACTCAGTAATAGGAGCAGGAGTTGGCTCAGGAGGTGCCCAATTATTTTCATTTGTCAACATATTATTCAATAGAATTTCAGCTTCATCCGGTGTTCTTTCCCTAAAAAGAGAACCAGCACAACTATCCAGGTAATCTCTGGAAGCATCGGTTAGTCCATTATAAAAGATATCAACTATTTCGGGTTTCTTAAGAGGATGATCAGGCAAAGCATTAAGTAACTTGAGAAGCCTCCCCCAAGCTTGTGGGAGACTCTCTTCTTTAATTTGCACGAAGTTGTATATTTCCCTCAAAGCAGCTTGTTTCTTATGAGCAGGGAAATATTTAGCAGAGAAGTAATAAATCATATCCTGGGGACTACGCACACAACTAGGATCAAGAGAATTAAACCATATCTTAGCATCACCCTTTAATGAGAACGGAAATATTTTGAGTATATAAAAGTAACACGATCTCTCATCATTAGTAAACAGGGCAGCTATATCATTTAATTTGGTAAGATGTGCCACAACAGTTTCAGTTTCATAGCCATAAAATGGATCAGATTCAACCAAAGTAATTATACGAGGATCAACAGAGAATTCATAATCCTTATCCGGAACACATATAGGTGAAGTAGCAAAAGCAGGGTCGGGTTTCATTTTATCTCTAAGTGATTCTTTGTTCCATTTAATTAATAACCTCTTAAGCTCATATCTATCTTTGCAAGCTAAAATAGCGGCAGAAGATTCCATATCAAAAAGATAGCCCTCAGGAATAACAGGCATATTTTCATCATCACTATCATCATCGTATTCAGATTCAATAATTTCTTTTTCTCTAGCCCTAGCAATTTGTTCATCAAGAAATTCACTAAGGGGCACAGTAGTATCAGGCATAGAAGCAGTTTCATCATAAGTATCATGCATAGCAGAAGTGGCATCATCAATAACATGCGACATATCAAAACGAATAGCAGAAGCAGATGTAGGTGTCGCAAACTTACTCATGACAGAAGATGAATCAAGTGAAGAGCTAGATGGCAGTTCCTTACCTCCCCTCGTAGTTGGGGGATAGATCTTGGTTTTTGGATCTCTCAATTTCTTCATAGTGTCCAGCAGATATAAATCCCAAGTGACTCAAAGAATAGAGCTATGCTCCCCGGCAATGGCGCCAGAAATTTGTCTTGATAACCCACAAATATAGGGGATCGCAACAGCTCTTGAGGGTAGAGTATTCAACCCAAATTTATTGATTCGACACGAGGGGAGCCAAAGAATATTCTCAAGTTTTTCCGTTGAACCAAAATAGCCCTAATGGATCAACGTGAATGTATAGTAATAAGTGATGCAACAAGTGTACAACCTCTTTGCCGTAGCCGTGTCGACCTCAGCATCATTGGGTTGGTCCCTGAAGCAGTTGAGGCAGAGGTGGCTGTTGGAGGCGTGGAGGAAGATCTGAGGAATCTGTCGACGGCATCCAGGGCACTGCTCTGAGGATCGTTCTGTCGTTGGAGCAGCTCCGGTGAGCCGTAAGACGTCAAGGCTGAAGCAGCACAAGACAAACATCATCAATCTCAAGTGGGATTCTAATAGCATCTCCAATAGATGATGTAAAATGGATGTAAAATTAACATCACCAAAAACCACCTGACTACAACAGATGAGGTAAAAACTGTTGACACTAAACTTAACTGTCGAATCTGAAATTTACTATGGAATCTGAATGCTACTGTCGAAACTGAACGCAATGGTAGCAGAGAGGCACTTGACATGTAGTTTAGGGAGGGCCTGCAGTTCATCTTCAGCTTGCACCACCCTGAGCCGCCAGCCACCACCGGCCAAACCGCCGGCTCCAGCGCCACCTCGCCACCCCGAAACAACTCGCCACCGCCGCCCCGGCCATCCATCTAGGCCCCCCCACCCTGAACCCTAAGATAGATAGTGGGGTACCTCTCCGGCGAGCCCCCGTCCCCGCTGCGGGTGGTTCTTCCTTAACTCCGGCGAGCCCCCCAACCCCTGAAAATCGACTGACCCAAAAGTCGATTCAGTCGACTGAAGTTTGTATCTCTCTCTCACAACCCCATGTAGGTGGTGTACGTATACAAGAAGAGAATAGGTGCACCGTGCACGTACTCACGCTTCGTGCCCAGCCACACCCGCGCGGGTACACGGTGGAGCTCATTTCTTTACGAAATGGCAGCCCACGTGCTAATTTGAACGCCTGTAGCGATTGTTTACCTAGGGAGGTCGTGTACCACACGTGCATGAAACAAAGTTCGGCTTGACGCGTTGCCGCGTTATTTTTAAATAAAGTTATAGCGCTCAATGGCACGTACACAGAATATAAAACGATTTTTATGGAGGAAAAGGTAGTCCGCTCTTCAGAGTATCTCAGACAAGGCTCCGGTGGCCTCTCTCTCTCTCACCTTTGGTCACTGATCCGGCCGCATCCCTTCCGCCGGGGGAAAGGGAGTGCGGTGGCCTCTCTCTCTCTCACCGTTGGTCACTGATCCGGCCGCATCCCGTCCGCCGGGGGAAAGGGAGTGCGGTGGCCTCTCTCTCACCGTTGGTCACTGATTCGGCCGCATCCCGTCCGCCGGGGGAAAGGAAGGAAGTGCATCGTTTCTCCGTTCGACGGCGCCGAGGCAGCATGTCCCGATCTGCGGCACACGCTGTTCTCTCTGACCAAGCTCCAGCGCGGCAGGGCCTACGCCACCTGCTCGCAGATTCTGCCCGCCGCCGCTCACCTAGTTACATCCCGACGACCTCCAGGTATCCCCTCCGGCCTTGCTCCACTGCCCGTTTTCCCACATCGCTGCATGTGGATCTTCCATAGTTCTTTGCCCAAAACGTAGCTCGTCCGGTGTACTTTCCATATTGCATTCTCGTCCTCACACCATTTTAGACAAACACAACCGTGTTGTTATCTTCCCTTAGGACAAGGAATATGCTTCTTTTTTGTCGTCGCATCTTTCATCAACTGTTATTGGCCAGTAATTGTTTCCTTTCTACCTCTTTTTTGCAAACAGGGCTATCCATTTCACCTCGTTGCTATTGCGACCTTTTGGTGAACTATACAAATCACTTTTTTCTTAAGAGTGTTTTGTGCAGTTGTACTAAAATGTCACACGGGCAACGTCTCTGCATTTTAGTGCAACTGCACAAAGGGAGATTGGTTTTGCTCTATCCTCCTCATCCAACTCCGAGCCTAATCTTCTCCAACTAGTTAGTCTTAAGAGAGACCGCAAAGGTGACCGGCTTCTATTTGTGTGTTTATTGTTTCATCAGCAGTCCTCTATTATCGTAATCACACTTGATATCTTTGGAACAGGGACACTCAGCTCTATTTTAGTGGAACTGCACAAAATGATCGGAATGTTGCATGCTCCAGACAGCTACTTTTTTCCCAACATGCCTTGTTGATTTAGACAGAGCTGTGGGGACGTTGCTGTCAATGAAAGCATGGATCAATTTTAATTTAACACCTTCTCACAACTTTGTCTTCAGTTGTGATGTAATTATTAGCTCTGATCTGCTAATAATTGACATGCATTAGCAAGGAAGTTAGTTTTTTATTGTTTCTGAAAGAGCATCGATGGCAAGACACGCGAAACAAAAGCTGAAAGCTCACACCATTGTACAATTTCATGTTGCTGGAAAATTATTTGTATAGTACGTCAATTATGTAAACAAATGATGGAAGCTTGATAGCATTGCCAGAAGCCTCCTCATCATCCGGGTCCATGTGCCATGCACGAAATTATACTCCTTCGTTCCTAAATATTTGTCTTTTTACAAATTTCAAACGGGCATATTTTAGAGTGTAGATTCACTCATTTTGCTTTGTATGTGTACTCCCTCCGTTCCTAAATATTATATTCGTCTTAGCTGAGATTTCAACATATTTTAGAAAGACAAATACTCCGGAGTATATTTAAGAACCGAGGGGGTAGTGCACAACCGCATGGGAGACTCAGCCCGGTCGTTGCGCCGCATTAATAGTGAGTAATGGGCAGTCAAATCATAAGCCCCACCTTTCCCACTGTAAGTTGCTTTGAAGAAGCAACCATCAATACGCTCTTCTTTGAATCCGCTCATACTACTCCATCCATCACTATTTATATAGCGCGCTTTAGAAAAAAGAAAAATAAATCTGTGGGACCAAGGCGACTAGCGATCGGCCTGAAAAATAGCATTGGTAGTTATAACACGGCGTCTATTACTAGAGGGAATAATGCGTACACACATGCATGCAGTGCTTCCACCCTGGGTACACACATGCATGCACTCCGTAGTAGTACAGTACATGGAGAGAAAATTGTGGACTTGATTGCGGTTACCACGCCCTAATTAATTGAGAATTAAACCAAACGCGTCTAAAGTCTCTCTGGTGGTGGAAATGCATTTAGAGAAATGCATCATAATGAAGCGCGCCTTGTAAACTGTGACGGAGGGTGGAGTAGTATGAAGGTGCAAAACCAAGTACGCGTACTAGTACAACGCTTGGCTCTTCACCCCTTCGTGAAGTCGAACAATGATGGTACTCCACATGTTGGGTGCTACAGTGTATGCCTCTGACAATCTGACACGGAATGGACTGATGCATGCCCTTCGAGGGTAGGTTGCATTAGTCAAAAGGCGTAAGCGAGCTTCACCTTGTCCTGCAAGCTTCTCCTCGTCCTGCGAGTTGACGAGACACATCAAAAAGTAGTGCTAGTCCATACTCCCTCCTTTCCGGTTAATATGGCTTAATCTTTTTTGCGGGTAAATGAGAGAGCTTTATTCATATATAAGCATTCTTAGGACGATCAGCCAAGACACGGGTCACTAGGAAGCCAAAAAAAGAAGTAGGAAGCGAGGTGTTTCATCAAGCCAGCTCTCGGCCACATTCAAAGTGCAGCAAGCACGGTTCACATGAAGATGCGCCGCAATGTTTGCTGACCTGTTTACATGCTGAATAACAAAAAAAGAGGAAATATTACTGAGCGCTACTATTTGTAACAGGATATGAGCCAGAATTAAGCGAGAATTGTGGCGAGTGTTCCATGCAATCAATTTCCATTATCACATGCGAGAACCCTCGAAGAGAACCAAATGTGTTGAAGATTGCTTTATCACATTTTAAAATTATAATAAGAGTGCAGACGCTCCTCCATCCGGTTCCTAGTAGTATAGTGTAGTATGCTTCTGGCAATCTGACACCGAATTAACTGTTGCACGTCCACCGCCTGAGCGAGGGAGAACTTGCATTAGTCAAAAGTTTCTCCTTGTCCTGCGAGCCACCGCGCGCAAGCTTCTCCCGTCCTGCAACCTTCTCCTCGTTCGGCAAGTTGACGGGACACATCAAAGTAATGCTAGTCCATGCTGCCTCCTCTCCAGTTAACATGGCTTAATTTCAAACAAGATAAATACACTATCTGTCACTGTATATTTGTAAAAATACGGTCAGTGGACTTCATAATACGCTCATTGCGCTCAATATATATATTTTCCGGTGTTCATACGGTCACTAGCTCACCCTGACTGAGTATGTGTGTGCATGCACGTGTAGGTTGAGCACTTGAGCGTCACCGTGTGTGTTCCATCGTGTGCTCGGGCATGCATGCATTAGGGCGTCGCGCGCATTTTGCGTCCATGTGTACGTGTGACTGTTGCATACACGTAGGGGGTTACGTGTAGGGGCCACTAAGGAGTAGTCAAATCACACAGTAAGTTAGTCGGAAGAAGCAAGCATCATTTCACTCTTGAATGACACGTACGCAATATAAAATGGTTGATATGGAGAGAAAAAGAAAACCACTATATATACACTAGCAGGAGCCTAAGCTACAAGCCTGCTTGCTTAGGTTGCTCTCTTCACAAGCATAGAACGACGGGCCTGATCCCGAAGCTGGGGGAAGGGAACAATGTTCTGCGTAGACGCGGTCGACATTGGCGAGGGAGAAAACCCACAGTCGGTGCGTCCTAATCGGGGGTCACCGCGGTATGGGCTGATGCCGCGTCCCAACCGCCCTTCTAGCTACAGCCCGACGTCCCAGGTAGTCCATCTTCCTTTTGGAGCTGGCTTGCTCCACTGCCGTAGCTCCATCGCCATGTCGATCTTTCTCTACTTCTACCGGCTTCTACTTGTGATGAGTTTATGTCTCATGAACTAGTGCCAGTACTATTATTCTAATCACACTTCTTCAATATCTTTGCCATCAGGGATGCTCAGGTTGATTTTAGTGGAACTGCACAAAAGCATCGTATGATCTGAGGGTGCCAGCCGTCTTTCCTTCGACAGGTTCTACCTGGCCAGGAAATTAAATCATGTTTAGGGTTTAGGGTTTAAGTCGTAGTGACCCCATCAGTAGTTTTTCTTTCGTACACGCTCTCACAACTTTTTTCTTTAGTTGTGAAGTAAATGTTGGCTATGATCTGTGAATCATTGAGATGCATCAGCATGCGTGTTAGTTTTCCTTTGTATTTGATGGAATGTTGTAACTGGGCAACCTTGGAATAGGAATGAAAATGGAGTGGGAAAGTTTCCATTTTCCGGAGAAAAAATGGAAATGGAGAGAAACCAACGTTTCGTTTCGTTGGATCGCACCATTGAGCAAAACCAACATTTAAATCACATCCGTCGTGTTCGTGTCTCACACGGTCGCTCAGCATGCCACTCACCGCAAACCGAGTAGTATACCATAACTTTCCCGCCTGCTTGTCGATGGACCGCGCCATGGAGTACTAGCACTACTGGAAGAGATTGACAAGTTGGGGGAGGACAGCTAGCTGTAGCACGGACTCCCAAGAACTTTTTACATGCATGTTGTAGCCGGCTATTGCGACCTTTGAACGCGGAGCAGCCGCGTGCACCCGAAAGCGGCGCGGGCGACGCTCTCTCGGCCGGCGCGCCGCTTCAATGCCGGCGCCAGTGAGAGGTCGCGTTCGCTCTGGTCAGGCATGAATGCGGCACTGACCGTTTCGGGCGGGAAGCACGCGCGGATGATGAAGAGGGTTCGGGTTGGTCAGGACCGGCCGTGGCAGCGGTCCGGACGTGCGCAAACAAGAGATGATGTACGTTAATATTGCTGCGTATATAATTAACAATGTAAATAATGTGCCAGTTGGACAAATATGATTGGAGATGGAGATGGAAATGGAATTTTATGTAAACACGGATATGCATGTCTATTTCTATGTGTGTGTGCGCGACGACTCTCGCGACCTGGAAGCGGGGGCATGTTTTTGATCGAGTTTTCTTTCTTGGTACGTTAGAAAATCAGTTTGTCTAATTCACATCTAGATGTTATTTAAGGATATCACATCTAAGCTCCCACAAGTATATAATGTAGCAACAAGAAACAAAAAAAACTAGGAAAAGACCACAAACAGAGTGGACATCAACTTATATGTGACATAACTATGTCACATCTAGATGTGTCCTAGACAGACCCTTAAAAAATTGTCCGCCAGTTTTCATTTCTTTTTTCCGGGAACGTGCGTATTCTATTTAAAACCACTGCTATGGAGAGATTTTTTTACTCCATTATAGCCTCTTGTTTGATAGAGTTTCTCGCGTCTCGCTCTCTCACCCTCTCCATATCAAAACAAGATGATAGTGTCCACTCTATCTCTCTCCTCACCGGTGGTCACAGATCCGGCCAAATCCCGTCCGCTGTGGGAGGTGAGGAGGTGCAGCATTGACGTTGTCGCCGTCAGCGGCGGAGGAAGCCGATGAGCACCGTCCTCTCGGAGTCGGCGCTGGTGCGGACAAAGTACCTCCGCGCCCTTGTTCGCTGCCGTCGTGTGGGCAGATCCCGCCCGCCCGCCTAAACGACATCTCGCCCACCTGAGGTATAAGTTCTCGTACTTGTCCCACTAAGTAGTGAACAAAAATGGGACCAACACAGACATGATGCTTGTTGCTTTGTTACAACAAATTCAGCATCACCCCCTTTATAAGCAAGTAATTGATGCCACTCTCAGAATTAACTACAGAATCTTATTTCAAAACTGCAACACTTGTTAGGGATTGGCGGGATTACCATTTTTGTGGCCGCATGTTTCATCCTCCTTTATTAGCCAGTAACTGATTCCTTTTTTGCCTCTGTTTAAAGAGGGATATCTATTCAACTTGTTGCTATTGCGACATTTTGCTTCGTTACGCGAAACACTTTGCTTGATTTCAGTGCAACTGCACAAAACGAGATTGGATTTCCTATTCGTGTTGGCAGATTCGTATTTTATCATTGTTGGTCTCATGAAAGGTCAGTACATGCCTTCATCCACATGATTGTGTAGTGTGCTTTGAGATGTTGTGCTACTTGTATTGGTACTGTTTTAAATAAATGTTGAACTGAAGCTATTGTATTGCTGTCTTTTCCCATTAAGTAGTGAACAAAAATGGGACCAACCCAGACATGATGCTTGTTGCTTTGTTACAACAAATTTAGCATCACCCCCTTTATAAGCCAGTAATTGATGCCACTCTCAGAATTAACTACTGAATCTTATTTCAAAACTGCAACACTTGTTAGGGATTGGCTGGATTACCATTTTTGTGGCCGCATGTTTCATCCTCCTTTATTGGCCAGTAATTGATTCCTTTTTTGCCACTGTTAAAACAGGGATATCTTTTCAACTTGTTGCTATTGCGACATTTTGCTTCGCTTAATTTGGTGGAACTGCACAAAATGAGACCGGATTTCCATATATGTGTTGAGATCTCTGTGAGATCTTCCTCACGAGTTGTTTCAAATCTTGGTCTTGAATGGTCAGTACCGACCTTCCTCCGAATTAACTACTGAATCTTAGTTCAAAACTGCAAACACTTGTTAGGGATCGGCAGGAGTACCATTCCTGTTAGGGTTCGACCGGAGTACATGTTTAAGAATTGTATTGTTCAGATAATGTCTCTGTTATTATATATCAGTTACAGACTTATAGTATTTACAAATGGTATTATCCTGCTTTGTAGTTCTTTCTACATGTTTAACCAAGGTATTGTTAAGATAATGTCTCTTTTAAATGAATCAGTCGCATTGTTTTAGGAATGATACTTTTCTGCTTTTTCGTTCTTTATACATCTTGAAACAAGGCATTGTTAAGATAATGTCTCAGTTAATATGAATGAATCACACTGATTGAGAATTGCTACTCTCCTGCTTTGTTTCCCATTAAGATAAGGTAGATCAGTAGATGTTTTTCTTTTGGGAGTACAAGTCATCAACCGTTATTTCTCAGTAATTGTTTCCCTTATACCTTTTGTTGCTTACAAGGATATCAAAATTAAAGCTCGGTTTTATTATGACTTCGATTTTAGTTGAACTGCACAAAAGGAGCCAATGTGTCCAAGGCAAACTGCTGCATTACTGGGTCCAGTTGGTCGTTCCACTTTGCAGAAAGAAGCAGTCACTGTTTGCGCTACATTACAGAAGGAATGACCGAGAAGCTTTATAGAGTATTATTAGACACTGGTGACATGACTAGTCTGCAGAGACCATTGGCAATTTAACAACACGTGGAGTGCCTCCACGATCATAGGCATTACATATTTTGAATGGGAAAAGCTTGTCAAAGTTTAATCATTGATGTTAGCAAGAAGCGACAGGACTCCATGATCATAGGCATTACATATTTTGAATGGGAAAAGCTTGTCAAAGTTTAATCATTGATGTTAGCAAGAAGCGACAGGACTCCACGATCGTAGGCATTACATATTTTGAATGGGAAAAGCATGTCAAAGTTTAATCACTGATGTTAGCAAGAAGACGTTAGTTTAATATATTGGAATTGGAAAACCTTGTCAAAATTTGCTCATTGATGTTAGCCAGAAGCATCAAGTGTTTTTTCCTATTCCTGTGTTCAGTTTAGAAGTAGATAGTTACTCTGCTAAGATATTCCTGTGATAAGAGTTTGTTCTGAATATTGTCTATGTAATGTCAGGCCTTGTGTTTGATTGCAAAGTTGAGCTTGGAATGTTGTGGCATGCAGCATCACGAGCTATTCACCGTGCCTCCTGAGAATAATGCTTCGTATTGTTTTGCATGTCGATCTAATGCCAGTGATTTGCTTGTTAAGAAGATCATCCTCTTCTGTTGTTTCCATGCTTAAGAAGTTCATCGTCTGATGTTTCATTCATAGCCTATGCGACAAGTCGGGTTGGTTAGACGTGACACCATATGATCTTCCGACCAACTCATGATATTAGGCCGTGATTGGATCATCGTTTTCCAACCAAAACCGCTTGTAAAACTGACGCTTGTAAATTAAAGAAGATGGTCTCAGGCGAAGGCACTTGGTTGGTCGATTTCGACTGGTAAAATATCGGAAGTATTTGACATACGATAAAAACGCTGAACGACACTCGGACGATTGCTAATCCAACCGTTAGCTGCTATTTCAGCCTTGCCCATGGATGGCATGATACACACGTTGTGCATGTATCGTCTGGTAATGTCGTCCATATAGCAGTGCTCGTAAAATATACACTGGTCTCTCAAATTACACGCGTAACCCACCGGTTTTACTTACAGACCTCGGGCCCTCGGTTTCATTACGCCTGTATTTTACGCGTTGTTTTCAATGACGAGTAAATTACACTTGTATGTTAATACAGGTTTGAAATAAACCAGAGCTCCTAAGCATGGCCTTACCATTTCATGTCGTCTCAGTTTCTCGAAGGTGCTCATAGGTGTCCGATGATCTTGGCTTCCTGAATAAGTAGCGGGCGCTGTATCAGAACATCCGTAGGGCCCGCGAGGCCCTCTTTGTTGTCCTTCGAGTTGTTGCGCTCGCCGTGGTGCCGAGCATTGTTAACATCGTCAACGAACATGAGGATTCAGGAGATGACTTTATTTTGACTGGATGACACTAGGGACCCACTAGGGCCATAGCCGTACGTACGCAAGTGCCTCCTTATTATATACAACTATTTTTTTTGCTTTCTCCTGGTTTCCTGACATCACGGTCCCACACCATTGTCAACCTATGTAGTCAATATAAACGAGAGAATTACACAAGGTGCGGCCGATAGCTGGGACCAAGCAGCTCGAGCAGTATTGAGGAGAGCAGGGTATTAACTGGGCGGGCTGTGGCCCGTCTAGCCCAGGCCAGATATCCAGCCCAGATACTAATTTTTTCAAGATGAAAACGGATAGCCCAGCTATACGTCTTTTTGAGGAATACCCGCTGGGCTGCAAATCTTTCCTAGGAGGGATGCATTAGGCTTAACAGGAAAATGGGCTTTAAAAATAATAAATGGGATGTAATTATAAAAACTGGGCAGTAACTATAAAAAAATGCACCAAACACGAAATTAGTTTATAAAATATTATTTATGGATTTTGAAAATCTTAAATTTTCATTGTTGCGCGCGCAATGTTTCATTAGATTTTTACGTAATACAAATTTATATTTAATCTGACTAGAAATTTCGGGATAAAAATATTTCGGAGCCCATCAAAATGTGGGAATTTTTATTGAATTCTGTCTTCAACGGTTGGTTGAAATTATTAATCATTGTCCTAGCTAGAAAATGGGTTGTACTTTTAACAAACTGTAAATGGGCTGTTGTAAATTCCATTAGAATTCCAAAATGGGTTGTACATTCTTACAAAACGTAAATGGGCTATAAGTTCTCTGCCATACACTTGTGGGCCTACTAAGTGACGCGTCCCCTAAAAAAAATAAGTTGACGCGTATGCAAGGCTTTGCCAACTTATTATAGTCAACACACGGTTCTAGTATCAGTGGCCGTTGGATGTCTATCCAACGGATGTCGTGCTTCTTCTTCAATTTCGGATATTCTTAGCTTCGGCCGCCCGAAAAATGATTCCTCCCCCTAACATCTGGGGCGCACCGTTTCAGAGGCTGACCTGTGGGCCTACTAAGTTGGAGCATACCAAGGGCTTTGTCAACTTAGTCAATAATAAACATTTCTAGCTTCAGTGACCGTACGATGTCCATCCAACGGTCGTAGTGCTTCCTCAACCTCTGGTCTTCTTGGTCCAGCCGCCCAAAGCAGCGCCGGTCGTGCCGCCTGCTCCTGCCTCCCGTGGCCGGCTGTGCTGCCGCGGAGGCCTCACCGCCCCCATACTACTCCCACTGCTGGCCAGGCCATCCCTCCACTCACCCACAGCGCCTGTTATTCTGCGGCGACGGCAGCCTCACACCGCAGCCGAACTAGTGAACCCTCGTACTCCTCTCCGCGCGGGCTTCCACTGCTGCATCTTCCCCGGCTCCGCGTCGTCCCCTTCCTAGGCCTCGCCGTCGTCCAGACCACCGCCCTGGTGCTCTCGGCGCAGCATGGTCAATGTGGTCAACGACCAACTTCCATCGGAAGAGTACTGTACATGGAGAGGCTGACAGCTGTGTCCAGGCGGCCGCAAGGAAGTGCCTCCTTATTATGCGCAAAATAATTATTCCTCCACCTTACAACAGGGACCCACCGGAAGGGCCACCTTATTTCATGAAAAAAACGTTGCCCCCGTGACTGCTCGGACCCACCGGACGGGCCAACGTATTTCGCGAAAAAAACGTCCCCCCGCTGTCAGCTCGGACCCACCGGAAGTAACTCCTTATTACGCACAAAAAATGAATACTCCCCCTACTAGGTGGGACCCACCATGGTGGGAGGCTGACTTGTGAGCCTACTAAGTTGACTGGGACGGGGGCCTTTGTCAACTTTAGTCAATATGAACGATTCTAGCTCCAGTGACCGTACGATGTGCATCCAATGGCCGTAGTGCTTCTTCAACCTCGGCACTTCTTGCTCCAGCCGCCCAAAGCAGCACCGGTCGTGCCGCATGCTCCTGCCTCCCGTGGCCGGCTGTGATGCCGCGGAGGCCTCACCGCCCCGTACTACTCCCACCATTGGCCAGGCCATCCCTCTACTCACCCACACCCCTTGTTATTCTACGGCGACAGCAGCCTCACACCGCAGCCGAACCAGTGAACCCTCGTACTCCTCTCCGCGCGGGCTTCCGCTGCTGCGTCTTCCCCGGCTCTGCGTCGTCCCCTTCCTAGGCCTCGCCGTCGTCCACTGCCCTGGTGCTCTCGGCACGGTGTGGTTAACATGGTCAAGGAACGACTTCCATTGGACGTGGACTGTACGTGGAGAGGCTCACAGCTGGGTCCACGGTCGCAGCAAGGAAGTGCCTCCTTATTACGCGGAAAATAATGTTTCCTCCACCTGACAGCAGGGACCCACCGGACGAGCCACCGTATTTCACGAAAAAACGTTTCCCCCTGACTTCTGGGACCCACCAGCTACACCTTCGCACGCAAGGAAGTGCCTGATAGTCGGGACCCACCTGGTCGAAGCGTACGTAGCGTTGTCATTCTGGTCGTGAACGTGTACGTACATATATATTGGTGGATGTAGAGGCACGCACGTGTCTTAGCAGAGGCGCGCACGTGTCGTAGTAGAGGCGCGCACATAGCATGTACAAGTACGTACAGCGGCCAGGGTGCAAGAAAGAAAATACGGCCACGTATGTGTACATACATGCGGGGTCTCGAACGCCTACTCGCGCATACGTACGGCGAGGGCTCGTGTACATGGCTGGGTCAGAACGGAGAAATAGCGTCGTCGTCGTGTTCATGGGTTGGAACAGAATGCGTGGTCGTATTCATCGGGAGGGCTTGGACGGAAGAGGCGATGGAAACGAGGCCTGGCGTACCGCACAAGGGAGGAAACTGACCTCCTACGGTCGAAACGGGGGTCTTGTTGATCGGGAGGGGTGTGGCGTAACACAAAACAGAGGAAACGGACCTCCTACGGTCGAAACGGGGGTCCTGTTGATCGGGAGGGGTGTGGCGTACCGCAAAACGGAGGAAATGGACCTCCTACGGTCGAAACGGGGGTCCTGTTGATCGGGAGGGGTGTGGCGTACCGCAAAATGGAGGGAACGGACTTGTGTTGGACTGCTACGGTC
>NC_041380.1:121157932-121161871 GCF_002162155.2 Triticum dicoccoides | reverse complement strand
CGTCTACTGTTCATCCTGCCCTCCACACCACGGGGTCCTGTTCATCCACCCCTCCACGGGCACCCCTCCACCGTCTACTGTTCATCCAGCCCTCCACCACACCACGGGGTCTTGTTCATCCAGAGGCAACGCCACCACTCACAGTTCATCCCCCCCTGCAACGCTCATTGTTCATCCCATCGATCGGCTTCAGTTAGCAGCAGTAGCCAAGGAATCGCTTGATTGGGTTCAGTTAACAGCCATCGATCGATTGCTCGGGTTCAGTAACGCGTAGCCTGCAGTGCAATCGCTCGGGTTCAGTTAGAGCCCAACGCCTCGCTCGGGTTCAGTTAGAGCCAATGCCTCGCACACACGCGCGTATGTGTACGAGAGAAACGCGCATCGCTCGGCCCCGGACCTCCCACCGTAACCAGGAACTCCCCGAAATTTTCCTCCCCCTCGCTTCTACCACGGTTTTTTCTGTCATGGACGGCCCAAAGAATGTCATGCAGCTGCGTCTCCGGCCCGCCCAGGACGAAAAGCCCATTTTCTGTCATGAGTTTTTGTCATAGAAGTAGGAGCCCACCACATCTATGATGATACCGGGTTTTGTCACAATTATCGTCATAGAAGTGTCATATGTATGACAGGAAAAAAAATTGTTCGGCCCAAAATGTCACGGATGTGTCTTTTTTTGTAGTGGGAGGAGGCGCGCATGGTGGCTGTCGCGGCGGAAGCCGGTCGCGCGCGCGTCAAGCCCGCAAACCGGGTGCGGACACGAAATCTACCTTCGAGACCTTGAATGCCACATGGATCCTGCAATATGAAGGAGCAATTTGGGTCAGTCGACACTTGTGAGCCGTTTGATGCAACATGGATGGCTAGAAGGGCTTCTTCAACCTTCGAAATAGATGCACAGTTCATCTTCTCAGCCCACCACCGCGCCCTCCCCTGAACCGCCTGCCACCGCCAAGCTCCCCCACCATCCATTTAACCCCGGGCACGATCCATTTTTTCCAGCGAACTGCATTCCACACCCAACACTCATAAGATAGATCATGGGCACCCTGCCGTCTTCTTCCTTCACTCCGTCGAACTTCTTTCACAAATCGACTGACCCAAATTATACTACTAGTACAAACGTATTAACTACAGTAGGAACACGAAGATACTGGCAGTAGTACCAACTGCAAGAAGAACAATAGTAAGACATAGTACTAGTACTACTGTACGTACTAAAGAGTTCAAATAATGAGAAAGAATATAAACATAGTTCTGTTGGGGCCTCAGCACAACACACCCTTGAAAATAAACTAACCAACTAGTCCACTTGCCACTACAGTAGAACCAGCATGAGCAACGGCATTGCCACCTACTCGTAGTACAAGTCCACGTCCCCGACTTCGTCCTCATCCCTCTTCCTCTTCGTTGATGCTTCTTTGCTTGAACCGGACACTGGACTCTGCTTCTTCATCCAACCCTTGTAGATATTTAAACAAAGGTAGGCATCCATTGTTGCGTACAGGATGTGATCTTCATCTAATATCTTCGAATCCCATGCATGATGAAACTCGTGATGAGGTTTCTTCAGTTTAGCGTATGAACGATCAATCATGGCTGCTGCCAGGGTCAACATTGAAGGCTGAGAGGAGGACACCAACCCTTCCTTCTGGAGGTCGAAGGGGTCACCTACAACGAGGCCTATCCGACCCAGGATTTCCTTGTCGTTCCTAAAGTCTACAGTAACGATTTTGACTCGGCCGCCCTTGAGGAACTTCTTAAATTCCTCGCACTCAACGCTGGCATGGCATATGTGGTAGACCAAGCATAAGTCATGCACGCAAACCTGGATCACGGCGGGCTTCTTCTTCTCTGCCTCCTTTACTTTCTTCTTGCTTCCCAGGACTGTGGTGTACTCAACATCTAGCCCAGCGACCCACTCATCATTTGAGTTTTCGAACATGCGTTTGAAGCGAGCAAGGAATTCTTTCACCATTGCGGAAGAACGGGTGTAGATGACGTCGAACTCATCGCTGGTGATGGTTTTAACGTTGTACTCACCGCCGATCATGGAGATTTGGGACGCCATGTATTTGGGAGGAGGGTTAGGATTAGTGGAACTACCGTAATGTGAAAGGACGGGACGACTGGGAGTCAACTGTTGTAAGGTACTGTACTAGTAGAAGACGGGGACGAGTAGGGCGTGCGAACGGCGTGGGGTTGCTGGCTTACCCGATGGATAAACGGCTGCAAGTCCCCAAAGAGTTCTCGAGAACTATGCGGGACCCACTAGATGTCATGTCTACTAGACACATATCGTAGGCCTGACGGTATAGCTTCTGCCTGTTTGCACGCCATGCCGGCACGTGGGTAACTTCACTTAATTCCGTCAACCGTCGCACCTCCCACGACCTTTGCCTCCCTCGCGCGGTCGCGCCCTTTGAGACTTCGATCGTCTATAAATGAGAATTTTTTTTGCCTACTCCGCATGCATGATACTCCCTCTGGTCCTTTTTAGTTCCGTCAACCGTTTGCAAAGTGTTTGACCAAATTTATAAGTACTAAAAATATCAATATCTACAATATCATTTCTTGTTTTGTGACATATCAACCAATAAGAGATGTGGGCGGTGCATGCTTTCAATGACTTGAGACTGCCAAACATGACATGTAGTGGTTAGTTCATTGCATGCAATGCTATTAATTAGCAAAAAGACATTAAGTTTTCTCCTTTTCCTCTCCGCCTTGGTCGTGGTGCACAACGTAAGATGACTTACACACCTAGACAGAGGGAGTAACCCAAATAAGCACCCCTTGGGTGGGTTAGATTTTTTGGGGTTAGTTGAATTCAAACTAACCCAAACTAACTCTAACACATGGATCCAAACAGGGCCAAGGTTAGCTATTAGAGTACTGCTACCTCCCTTCTAGTTTAAAGGGCTCGATTCAAAATTTTGACCTACTCTTAGCAAGATAGAGGCGGTGGAATAGTTTTTGTAGTTCCTCACAAAAAATGTGTTTACCAATGCATGCCTGAACACTAGTTACTCTAACCCCCCCCTCTTCTTTAATTCTTTGCCACATCAGCATGTTTGCTATTCCCGTGTGCATGATACCAGCTAAGATACCACCATTATGGCCAGCCTTAATCATCGCATGCAATAATTTAGTGCACCTTGAAATATGAACATGCATGGGGCGTGTATGTTTTTAATGACTTGAGACTGTACCTAGCCCGGCATGCAAGATGAGACTTATTATGCACTGTTCCCCATACCTGCAGGAAGCCCGTTCGTCTCCAAATCTTTTCCTCTCCATGTGTGGAAACAATATGCCTGCTAGACTCTCCTCCCTCCAGCGGTCCCACCACTCCACCCCGTGTGGAAAAAATCTGCATGCATGACTCTCCTCCCCCCGCGCTCGTCCAATCTGTTCTGACCAGCAATATTTCCACCCCTTCCCTCGCCCGTAATTTACTCCAACAAATATGCTCACGTATCTGTTACTTAACTGCAGGTGCATTGGCTCACTGACATATGGGCCCAACAGGGGCCTGGCCCACATGTCAGTGATGCAACTAGACCTACAGTTAAGTCAGTGCAACTCAGTCCATATCTTACGTAGGTGTGCCATTGCTCGCTATAAATATTGTGCCTCCCACGACATCGCTATCTCCTCCCCCTCACGTTCACGCTCATCGCTATCTCCTCCCCCTCCCTGGCTCCCTCTCACATCGACCACCATGGCATCGCCCCTCCCAAGTCCTAGGCGCCCCTCGCTGCACCGCACGGATGGTCATGCGTCGCCCTTCCGTTCCTCGCCGCCACTAGTCGAGGAGGACGCGTCGGTGTTCTGCTCCTCGTCGCGACGCGATGCATCGCCATTTCGTTCCTCACCGCCACTAGTCGAGGAGGTTGCGTCGGTGTTCCGCTCCTCGCCGCGACGCGTCGAGGTGGACGC
>NC_041380.1:121156696-121157711 GCF_002162155.2 Triticum dicoccoides | reverse complement strand
AGAAATGGATGTCGCCTTGTGGGAGGCTTTGCCTCCAGCAGAGCGCGCCAAAATAGAGGCGGAGAAGAAGGCCGGGGAAGAGAAGCGCACCGCGGAACAAGCTGTGTGGGAGGCCTATGTCGCGTCCGAGAGAGTCAGGCAATTGGCTCTTTGGCAGAAGGCTCGTGTGAGGGCCGTGAGGGTGGCGGAGGACGCCCGTGCCGACGCACTGAGTGCAGTCGGGCCCAAGCGCCTCATCTACTGTGACGCCCCGATAATTAAGCTAAAGTGAACCTCCGCTAATGATGCCATGTCACCATGATTACTATTGTTAACCGCGCGATGCATCAAATCCCATTCGAATTCAAAATCAAAATCAAGCAAACAATAAAAGTCTTCAAATGTCAGCAATTAAATGTTCTAAAGTTGACGAATAAATCCTAAGTAATTATGGTGGTGAAACCACATTTTTATAATATGATTAGATGCACTAAGTGAAATAAAACAGTAGCAAAACAATTAATTAAATTTTGTTTTGCAATTAATGAATGTTAAGACATTTTATTTAGTTGCCCAAAATTAATGGGGCAGTAGCATAACTCTAATACTAAATCAAGACTTGCTTTTATATTTAAAAAAACTAACCTAAAACGAAACTAAAAATAAAACACTACAGAAAATAAATAAATAAACAAAAGATAAAAATAAAACAATAATGAATAAAAGAAAGACCCCACCTTGCTGGGCCTCGGCCCAGCTATACACTGGGCTAGCCAGGCCCAACCGGCCACCCATTCCCCCCATAACCCCTGCTAGCCCAAAACCTAACTGCCCCATCCACCCCACTCCTCCCCCATGTCGTTCCCCTCCCCCCGATCCAGATCGGGATCGGGGAACGAACCCCGCCGCCGCACGACACCGTCACAGGACCGCTCCGCCGTCGCCAGCCTGCTTCCTTCCCTGCGTCGGCCGTCTTCGTCCTCATCCTCGCCCCCCGTTGCCCTGGTCCCTACGCACCCCCGTGAGGCTTCCCTCT
>NC_041380.1:121148946-121156076 GCF_002162155.2 Triticum dicoccoides | reverse complement strand
CGCGTCCCTGGAGCCCCGTGGTCGCCGCCCATGGCATCACAATCCCCTGCCTGGCATTGCCACCTACTGCTGCTGCTTCTCCCCCGCGCTGCTCTATGCCGTGCGTCGCGCCCACTGGCCGCTCCCCAGCGCCAGCGCGCCGCCACTGGCCCGTCCACCATCCCCGTGCGCGCCCACCGCCGCTGCTCCCGCCGGACCCCCGCCTCCGCCCACGCCGCCCGACTACGTTTCCTGCCCCGCGCCACCTCTCTCCGCCGCGCGCGCTTGTCGTCGTCTCCGCCTGCCGCAGCCGGTAGGAGGGCCTCGCCGTGGTCATGGCCAACCCGCGCCCGGCGCCCCAGCCTCATCGCCTGCCCTCCCGCCCGCGCCCGGGTCCAGGCGTCCCGGCGCCCACTAAGGCCCTGGGCCGTTGACACATGGGGCCCGCCCCTGTTAAAGAATGAAAACAAAAAAGGACTAAAGAAATATAATTAATTAATTAATTAAACCTGTTTAAGTAACCTAATTAGCTATTTAACTTAACTAATCTGTTAACTAGACTAATTAACTTGGTTAATTACCTAACAGTCAATGACACGTGGACCCAGTGCACTATTTAGATAGATAAGGTTAGATAAATCTATCAGCCACTAACATGTGGGTCCCATTGACCCTTTTGACCAGTCAACGGTCCCAATTGACTGCTGACTGGGCGGTCAACTGGACCCCACTTGTCAGCCTAACAGGTGAACTTCTGGGTACACTCTCTGTGTACCCGTAGCATTTTACCCATTATATTTCGAATTTAGATAATTCCAAAAATTCATTAAATGAAAATCATATAAAATAATCCGTAACTCAGATGAAAAAACTTTGTACATGAAAGTTGCTCAGAACAACGAGACGAATCCGAATATGCAGCCTGTTCGTCCACCACACATCCCTAGCATAGCAAACACGCAACTTTCCCCCTCCGATTCATCTGTCCGAAAACGCAAAACACCGGGGATATTTTCCCGGATGTTTCCCTCCTTCGCCGGTATCACCTGTCCCTACGTTAGGTCACCCCTAGCACAACGTATTGCCGCATCTTGCTTTGTGTTACATTTGATTGCTCTATTATTTATTGTGTTCCCCTCCGTTACTTCTTTCCGATAGACCCTGAGACTGCCGGCGACCCTAGTTCGACTACGGTGTCGATGACTCCTCCTTGCTAGAGCAACCAGGCAAGCCCCCCCCCCCCTTGATCACCAGATATCGCCTACTCTTCTCTCCTGCTTGCATTAGAGTAGTGTAGCATGTTACTGCTTTTCGTTAATCCTATTCTTATGCATAGCATGTCATTGTTTCTACAACTGTTGACACTTTACCTGCTATGCTAATGCTTAGTATAGGATGCTAGTGTTCCATCAGTGGCCCTACACTCTTGTCCGTCTGCCATGCTATACTACTGGGTCGTGATCACTCGAGAGGTGATCACGGGCATATGCTATATACTTTATACTGTTACATTACTTATGATACTGTTTGGAGATGGGGGCTGAAGGGGCAGGTGGCTCCATCCCGGTAGAGGTGAGCCTGGGTTCCCGACGGCCCCCGACTGTTACTTTATGGCAGAGCACCAGGGCAGGTTGAGACCACCTAAGAGAGAGGTGGGCCTGGCCCTGGTCGGCGTTCACGGATACTTAACATGTTTAACGAGATCTTGGTATTTGATCTGAGTCTGGCTACTGGCCCATACGCACTAACCAACTACGCGGGAACAGTTATGGGCACTCGATGTCGTGGTATCAGCCGAAGCCTTCGTGACGTCAGTGACTCAGCGGCACGCGCCGGATTGGACCGTAAGCCTGCTCTTGTATTAAGGGGGCTAGTTCCGCTTCCGGCCGCCCCCGCAACGTGTAGGTGTCCAATGGGTGATGGGCCCAGACCCCTGCGCCATAGGATTTAGACCGGTGTGCTGACCTCTCTGTTGTGCCTATGTAGGGCTTTGACGTGTTGATCTTCCAAGGCCGGGCATGACCCAGGAAAGTGTGTCCAAACAAAGGGGATCGAGCGTGTTGGGAATGTGGTGCACCCCTGAAGTGAAGTTAATCTATTCGAATAGCCGTGATCTTCGGTAACAGGATGACTTGGAGTTGTACCTTGACCTTATGACAACTAGAACCGGATACTTAATAAAACACACCCTTCCAAGTGCCAGATACAACCCGGTGATCACTCTGTAACAGGGCGACGATGGGAGGATCGCCGGGTAGGATTATGCTACATGATGCTATTTGGTGGACTTACCTTCTGCTCTCTTCTACATGCTGCATGACGGAGGTGGCCAGAAGTGTAGTCTTCGATAGGACTAGCTATCCCCCACTTATTCCGGCATTCTGCAGTTCAGTCCACATAAGATACCCTTATTCCATTTGATACCAATGCACACATATGTAGTGTAGCTCCTTGCTTGCGAGTACTTTGGATGAGTACTCACGGTTGCTTTGCTCCCTCTTTCCCCCCTTTCTATACCCGATTGCTACGACCAGACGATGGAGCCTAGGAGCCAGACGCCACTGTCGATGACGACTACTACTACTCGGGAGGTGCCTACTACTACGTGTAGCCCGCTGACGACGACCAGGAGTAGTTTAGGAGGATCCCAGGCAGGAGGCATGCGCCTCTTTCGACCTGTATCCCAGTTTGTGCTAGCCTTCTTAAGGCAAACTTGTTTAACTTATGTCTATACTCAGATATTGCTGCTTCCGCTGACTCGTTTATGATCGTGCTCTCGTATTCGAGCCCTCTAGTCCCCTGGCTTGTAATATGATGCTTGTATGACTTATTTTATTTGTAGAGTTGTGTTGTGATATCTTCCCGTGAGTCCCTGATCTTGATCGTACATGTTTGCGTGTATGATTAGTGTACGGTCAAATCGGGGGCGTCACAAGTTGGTATCAGAGCCGACTGCCTGTAGGAATCCCCCTTCCACACTCCTTGGCCGAAGTCGAGTCTAGTCACTGAAAAAGTTTTACTAACATGGTTGTGTGCCTTATGGGCCCACGTTGCCATTTGTGTGGTATTAGGATCTTTTACTCCTCGATCTATACTCTGGGACTCTGAACTCTCTTCTATTCGGGTTTAAATGGTTTTACTAACTCTAACATTAGGATCTCGTGATCACTTCCTCCCGGAGAGCCCCTTACAAAAGATGATCGCCTGCTGCACCGGAAGATTTCGAAGATACTCTGTAGTGTTCTCTCAAGACTTTGTGTCATCGCTTTTGCATCCCCTACCACCGTTATATCCTTAGGGATAACTGCCTACACTTGCCAGTCTTATGTTCAACCCCATTGATCTTGTTAATACAAGATGCCTCGAACTGCTCTCCGTTATTCCGAGAATCCTTTGAGCTACTGCCTTGCAGATCCTCGCCGCATGAATACCCCTACGAATAATTCCTCACATTTACCGAGGATTTGTTCATTTCTAGTTGTTCGTGTGTTTCACAAAGTTCTTTGAAAAACTATTTGATCTTCTAAAAATCCTCAACAACCTATTGATCCCGAATTTCTTGCCTTCCAGCCTTATGGTTAATTCCGTATTTCTGGTAATCTCCGTTGACATTATTTGTCACTATCATTCTAAGTCCCTTGCTTCAATATATTGGGAATGCTCGCAATCCTCAATCAGATGCTAGAATTCATCCTTTCAGCTCAGACGTCATTTTAAACATGAGCTGGATCTTGACCAATCAAATTGCCATTGATTATACCCCTAAGGCTATTCAACTTATCCATCCCTAATCAGAGCATTGCTACTGATCCCTTGTCTTGGAATTCATAATTCCTTTACATTTGAGCTTTGAATTTGTCAGTTGTTTCTATAATCTTATCTCCTTGCATTCTTTCTTCTTCTGGTTGAGTACCAATGCTCACATCAGATCCCTTATGGACCACCAGATCCTTTGTTGGATTTTATCTGACAACGTCCTTCATATTCAATAAGCTTGTGAGCCTTTCCTCGGATACATAATGCCTTTGGTAAATTGTATCCTCTGCTTTCTCAAGCATGCTCTACTATCGGGCTTGTGTTATTTATTCTTGAAAGTTGTGGTATATGTTTCTATGATGCCCTGATGGGTTAAACCTATGCCTTCCTTAATCTGTGTGAACCCGAAAGATTTCATGGGCCATACTTATCTGGTATTGCACCAGGTAAAACTTTCAATAACTAATGTCATTTTCGAAAAGCAAGAGGTGAATGGAAGGCTATACATTGAAGAAGTGGGAGTTGACCTTGAACTTTGTGTTCATGCCCATGGACATGATGTATATCCTATCATGGAAGCTTCTTGTAATAATAACTATTTCATTAATATAATATCATCTGGTATCTGTGAATTGATCCTATGCAATCGTGGTTCCAACCATGATTTCTCTTTGGTCCCATTTCTCGGACAAGTTAAAGCACTTGTCTTCTGCAAGTCAATACCCCAGCCCAACCTCTACTTTGATCTGTCGCCAAGTATTACACACTGGTATCTCGAGATTATCATGAACTGCATAACTTATGAGTTCTTCATCAAGTACTGCACTCTCACTGATTTCACTTTTCACGGGCTCTAAGTTATTAAACGGACACTGATAACTGAACCGAGTTCGCACTATGGTTCAACAACTTTTGGTACTCTTATTTACTTATGGGTTTGTACTCCATCACATCATTCCTAGCCTGTTTGGCTATATCATTATCATGATGATTTTAACTGTGCTATCTGGTCCTTCTTTCGTAGCACAAAATTCGACAGTGAGCTAATCTTACGTCGACCTTCCTCGTCTTATCATTTCTCCTTGAACAGCAGACTTGATTTCGAGTTTGTGTCGTACCCTTGGTTCCAATTACCTTTCGCTTCATCATTCCTTTGACTTGATGTCATCGTGGAATGATTACATCTTCATGAAACATCTCGACAAATGTGTCATGATCATCATGAACATTCTGAGCTCTTCCAAGGTATCTATCGAATTCTTGATGAGAAATACCATCCTTTCCCTCGATGATTTGTGTTATCATCGACCCATTTATTGCCTCCCCTCCAACACAAACTTGATCGTGGTTTGTGTTATACCTTGAGTTCCTTGCTATCCAGCATTTGTTCTTCTTTACCTTGGACTATTACCATCTTTAATGTCAAGAAAGTCGTGAGAATTTCTCCACCTCTTAAGAGTCCCTGGAATAGTGCTACTTTTCATCATCATCATTAATTCTTGGGCCCCATGTCAATTCTAATCGGGACACGAACAAGTGAACGGTACTGTTTGGATTCTTTCCATCTAGCAACCCTATTGCTTTGAAATAAATGGTCAACATTTCATTCTTAGACTATTGATTATTGAATCACCATTCTAAGATTGATCATGCTACCCAAGGCCATGTTTTCGGCGCACCTTTCAACCAATGTTTAATTCTGTGTGTTTTTCCTCGAGCATACATCATTATATCTTTTGATATGACAAAAGTTATTTCCATGCTCACATAGTTGTGGAAATCCATCTTTTTGGAAATCTCGACGAGTTGTCGCCAAGTCCATCAGCCACCTCCTCATCCTCTCCTTGGTTTAATGCTGACCTCTTGTTTCAGAACTCGCTTCCATAGTTCATTTCCCGAGAATCTGACAATGTCATCTCGTCAAGTTGTGTTGCACCTTTTCTGCTCAGACATCCTGAGTCTGAGGTATCCTAACACCAATCAGATCTGAATCTCAGTCAGATATGATGGTTGGAACATATTTCCAAGAGTTACAACATTTGGTCATTATACGGCCCAGTAAGGTGATGTCATGCCTAGCACACCTGGCTGAAGGACCTATTGTTATAGTTTCCTTTCTCGCAGGGTTAGCCATTCTTCAATGAGGAAATTGTAAGACTTATTCCATAAGTTGTTCCGAATGGATCCTTTGTGTATCCAAAGTCTGACCTTCGCTTGAAGACCATGTCAATGCTATCTCGAAGCTTGTCCGTGGTACTCCGATCTTCAATACGAACATTGGAAGCACAACGCTAAAATTTTCTTGATCAATTATCCAAACACCGTTGTTGGGTAAACCTCATCAATTCCTTGCCCATTTTGTCTGAATGGTTACATACTTGGAGTCCTATCGTGTATGTCATGCTCTGTTTGTCCTTGGGAAGGATATACTCCTGAAATATGTGTTTAAACACATTTTCCTTTCCATTGTTCTGTTTAATCTGATAATCACATTTTCCTTTCCATTGTTTGGTTTAACGTTTCTTGTGATCTATATGATCTAAGCAGTAATATTCTCCTGCTTGTGTACACACCTCGGTGCACAATTCTGTCAGTAAGACCCTGTTACCATTGTTGATGACATTCCGGTAGCCACCGATGGATGAGAACTTTGCCTGTTGGTCCACCTCGTTCAACGAGCAGGAAAACGGTTCTCTTTGTCCCTCGCCCTTGGTATCGACGTTGTTGCCGACATAATCGACAGGCTATCCTCCGCCATACCTTGCTATCATGACCATGCGCCCCGATAATTAAGCTACAATGAACCTCCGCTAATGATGCCACGTCACCATGATTACTATTGTTAACCGCGCGATGCATCAAATCCCGTTTGAATTCAAATTCAAAATCAAGCAAACAATAGAAGTCTTCAAATGTCAGCAATTAAATATTCTAAAGTTGACGAATAAATCCTAAGTAATTATGGTGGTGAAACCACATTTTTATAATATGATTAGATGCACTAAGTGAAATAAAATAGTAGCAAAACAATTAATTAAATTTTCTTTTGCAATTAATAAATGTTAAGACATTTTATTTAGTTGCCCAAAATTAATGGGGCAGTAGCATAACTCTAATACTAAATCAAGACTTGCTTTTATATTTTTAAAAAAACTAAGCTAAAAAGAAACTAAAAATAAAACACTACAGAAAATAAATAAATAAATAAATAAAAGATAAAAATAAAACAATAATGAATAAAAGAAAGACCCCACCTTGCTAGGCCTCGGCCCAGCTAGACACTGGGCTAGCCAGGCCAGGCCCAACCGGTCACCCATTCCCCCCATAACCCCTGCTAGCCCAAAACCTAACTGCCCCATCCACCGCACTCCTCCCCCATGTCGTTCCCTCCACCC